>NC_142145.1:29511363-29662878 GCF_024610735.1 Ursus americanus
AAAATGAAAGGAGATATTTTCCTGTGTTTTAAAATAATTATTAAAGACTATAATAGCGGACTAATCCAGCTTTCACATCACAGAGACAGACATGGGAAATCTAGCTAATGCCAAACATTCTGTCCTCATCTACTCAATTATTACTTCTTCAGGCTCATTTCTCTGCCTTAATTGATAGGATATATTCAAATGTTTGTATTCATTAAAGTGTCAATTATCTTTCATAGCAATTATTTTATGTTGAATAATTAATTACTGTGTGTTCTACACAGTGAATATAGATTCATTGAGGGCAGGGACTGTATCTGATTTTGTTCATCGAGCATATAGCACAGATCTTGCACAAATTTGCTTAAAAAAGGACATATTTCAGTTGGTTTATCTCTGTATGGGCTAACTACAGAAGTCCGCCATTGTTAATACCTTAGCATGCCATGCCTAAGATCTAGAAAATAAACTATTTTCTCATCTATCAGTTTATATCCCTGATATTCATACCTTAAATTGTTTGTCAATGTTATTGCTCTGCTTCTCTCATTTATTCCAAGCATATACAAAGAGCTACCTTCTGTTACTTTGGTTTGAATTGATTTCCTTTCGATCTGTTTTTCTCAGTGAGCCAGAGATGTCGGTTCTGCCTCAAACTTTATGATCAGTTCATAAATAAAGACTTTTACTTATTTACATGCACATAAATATTTATTAAGAAAATACCAATATTTACTCTTTGCCTTGCACAGAAGGGGTCTGAAAAACAATTTTACTATTCCTTGGATGAGTAGATATTTAAAGTATATTAAAAAACAGGGCTCTGTGTACAGATATGACTCTTTTCAGAGGATAAGTCATGTCAAACCGGAGGAGAATTTTAAATATACATGTCTGCACTCTTCTCCTGACCCTTTACCCAGACCAACGGCTCTCCAAGGTAACCCTAGTCCTGGTGTGTGGCAGCAGCATTTATAAAGAGCATCCCAAAGGTAAAGACAAACATCCTTCAAACTACCACAGCCTTTCCCTCCCTCAATCGTTGAAGGCCAAGGCTTATGAATTAATATAAGCAAACTTAGTGTTAGGTTCTGGAGGGAAAGAGAAAGTATTCTTTGACCCTTCTAGGGTCTTTGCCTTCATCTGAAAATTAAACTGATACTTAACTGTCTTTATACAAACTTACTTAATATAAGTTTTGCATGACATTGGCGACTTCATAAGGAAAACAAATACCAGAAGAAAAAGACCTGAGTGTTTTTCAGCTGGGTTTGATGAGAAGTGGAAAGTCATGGAGGAATAGGATAGGTTAAAGACCCTGAAGTGAACTGGGGGGAACTCAGCAAGCCCTGTTTGTTTGGATTCTTCTCAGTGTTCCTTTGTCTTTGAAGATAAGAATGTTCCTTTCTTCCAGGTAGAGGGAGGGCAGCTTTCACATGAGGGTATTAGATCTATGTTAGGGGATAGCAGTGGGAGAAATGTTGGGAGTGGCCTCCCTGCTTCTGCTGTTTTCTCAAATACCTTCAGCTTCAGATATATATTTTCTAAGTGAAATAAGTCAAGCAGAGAAAGACAATTATCATATGGTTTCACTCATTTATGGAACATAAGAAATAGGAAGATCGGTAGGAGAAGGAAGGGAAGAATGAAGGAATGAACCATGAGAGACTATGGACCCTGGGAAAAAAACTGAGGGCTTCAGAGGGGAGGGGGATGGGAGACTGGGATAGGCCGGTGATGGGTATTAAGGAGAGCACATATTGCATGGTGCACTGGTTGTTACACGCAAATAATGAATCATGGAACATTACATCAAAACCTAAGGTATACTGTATGGTGACTAAGATAACATAATAAAAAATTATTATAAAAAAACCCACAAAAAACAAATATATATTTTAGGGTAGCATGACCTGAACCCCGTTAGTTCTGATGGACATCTCCAATGAGAAAATTTGCTCACTTTTACTTTGAATCAGTTTTTCCTGAATGATCCCGATTGTTTTTTGGTGGCTATAAACACTTCTTTATACTATACATGTTGTACCTCAGTAGCCCATGAAGAAGGGTAAACATTCAGCTGGCCTCTAAAATCCATCATTATCTCCTGTCCCTGAAGGTATCACAATAGTTCATGAACATTGCATTTGGGATTCCTGGGATGTAATGGGACATTATTAATAATTGATTTGCTTGTTGGGGGTGAAGGAGAAATAGGGATTTACAATGAATCGCTAGGAAGTTGGTTTGCTATTAATAAGGTAAAGTAGCTCAAGGGAGTGCAAAATATGTTTGTGAGAAAGGGGTATGCTGAATTTATCTTTAGACATTTGAGAGTAGGGGAAATCCAGGTAGATATATTCAGGGGGGAGCAATGAGAAATTCATGTTTGAATTTAGCAGAGGGAATACTGGTCAAGGCCACAGATGCAGGAATCCATTGCAAGCAGGTGAGATTTTAAAATATGGGAGTGAATAAATATGTCTAGGGAATGTATACAGTCAGGTCTCTAGTAATCTTGATCTTGCCTGGGCAAGAGTAAAAATGAATGCCATTGGAGGTTCCAAGGTCAAGCCCATACTTTCCTTTCATCTAGGACTTTGTACTTCATCTCAAGAGACCTTTTTTTTTTTTTTTTTAAGATTTTATTTATTTATTAGAGACAGCCAGAGAGAGAGGGAACACAAGCAGGGGGAGTGGGAGAGGAAGAAGCAGGCTCCCAGCGGAGGAGCCTAATGTGGGGCTCGATCCCATAATGCCAGGAAAACGCCCTGAGCCGAAGGCAGATGCTTAACGACTGAGCCACCCAGGTGCCCCATCTCAAGAGACCTTCTACCCACATATCCAAACTCTCTATACCTCCTCACACGCCATCTGCCTCAGAGAGCCACCAACTGACCACCTCCCTCTACAGGGGTTTGCTTACTGGTAAAGGGAAGACTTCCATTGGGAGAATGGATCTACAGATGAGACCCAGGAAGCAGGTTTAAGACCATTTGGGCAGGTAATTCCGAGGTCCCAAATTGTAGAAAGGTATGGAATCCAGGTTAGTAGCTAATCTTGACCTATTCACACTATGTGGGTGGGTATCAGCAAAGGAGGCCCAAAGAGGGCTCTTTTATAGGGCAGGGACTACCTGGCAAAGGCCTTGGTCACTCAAGCCCAAGGACATTACTACTAGTATTCAGAGGTTGAGTTCAAATTTCTGGGCAATACCTATCCTTAGTGTATGGATAGAAGACAAAGGGCCAGCAGGAGAGATAGAGAATCATATTTTACAAAATCCAGTGAGGATGGAATTTATAAGAAGAGTAGTAGTCATAAATACTACAGATAATTTTTTTGAAAGCCAAGACTGCAAAACAATACTGGGTTTGGAGATGATAATAAGGGTGGGTTTTTTTGTTTTGCTTTGTTTTGTTTTAAGAATAAACACTAAGTGAATCTTTACTCCATTCTTTCCTAGTAACATGGGGTAGGATCTTTATTTTAAAATATTTTTAAGAATCATAAAATAGCATACCATTTACCATCTCAGCCATTTTTAAGTATATAATTTAGTAGTGTTAAGTACATTTCATTCATGTTGTAGCATGTGTCAAAATTCTTTCTAAGGCTGAATAACATTCCATTGTGTGTATACACCACATCTTGCCTATCCATTTGTCCATGGACACTTGGGTTGCTTCTACCTTTTAGTTATTGCAAATGATGCTGCTATGAACAGGGTGTACAGATATTTCTTCAACATCCTGTTTTCAATTACTTTGTGTATATACTCAGAAGAGGGATTGCTGGATCATATGTAAGTTTTCTGAGGAACTGCTGTATTATTTTCCATAGTGGTTGTACCACTTTAATTCCTACCAACAATACACAAGGGTGGCCGTTTTTCCACATCCTTGCCAACATTTTCTTTTTTTTTTTGTTAGTAGCCATTCTAATAGGTATGAGGTGGTATCTCATTGATTTACATTTCCCTAAGGATAAGTGATGTTGAGTAATTATTTATGTTATTATTGGGCATGTCTAAGTCTTTTGCCCATCTTTTAATCAGATTGTTTGCTTGTCTTGTTACTGAATTGAATGAGTTCTTTACATGTTAACCCCTTATCAAATATTTTCTCCCGTGGGTTGCCTTTTCATGCTGTTGATTATATCTTTGACAGAGATGGAGACAGCCAGCGAGAGAGGGAACACAAGCAGGGGGAGTGGGAGAGGAAGAAGCAGGCTCCTAGTGGAGGAGCCTGATGTGGGGCTCGATCCCATAACGCCGGGATCATGCCCTGAGCCAAAGGCAGACGCTTAACCGCTGTGCCACCCAGGCACGCCCCTGTTGATTATATCTTTGCACAGAATTTTAAAATTTTGATGCAGTCCAATTTATTTTCTTTTCTCCTATTACCTGTGCTTTTGATGTTATATCCAAGAAATTGCCAAATCCAATGTCATGAAGTTTTTCCAAGGTTTTAGCTCTTACATTTAGGTGTTTGTTGCATTGTGAGATAATTTTAATGTATGCGTAAGGTAAGGGTCCAACTTTGTTTTGCATGAATACATCCAGTTTCCCAACATCTTTTATGAATATGAATGAATGAATATACTTTCCAATTGAAATATCTTGGCAACTCTTGTCAAAAATCATTTGACCACATATGTGAGGGCTTATTTCTGGGATCTCTATTCTATTCCGTAGGTCTATATGTCATCTTTATGTCAGTATTATACTGCTTGGAGGACTGCAGCTCTGTAATAAGTTTTGAAATCTGGAAGTATGAGACCTCCAACTTTGTTCTTTTTCAAGATTGTTTTGGCTACTTCACATTTCTTGAGATTCCACATACGTTTTAGGATGAATTTTCCTTTTTCTGTAAAACATGTCATTAGTATTGGTAGCTTTTGTTGAATCTGTAGGTGAGCAAGTATTAATATCTTAATAATATTAAGCCTTCCAATCCATTTACATGAGATGCCTTTCCATGTATTTGTAATGGTTTATTTTTGTCAGAACAGTTTCAGTGGAACGATAAAGCCTAATTTTAGTGAGTTGATCTATGGGTAGTATATGAGCATGGAGTGTTGAGTAAATCACACTGGGAAAAGGAGAGAAGCTAGATAGTGACCAGGGGAAATAAAAATAATCCAGGAAAAAAAAATTTCAAACATAGAAGATACAGTGTCTCTTATTTGGTGAAGGAAGGAAGCTCGAAGGAAGAAAAAGAGGGCAAGAGTGAATGGGAGAAGAAATAATTTCTGAAGGAAGTGAAAAGGAGTAAAATCCATAGGTCAAGTGTGAAAATTGGCCTTGAAAAAAAAGCATTTAAGGGCTAAAAAGGAAACAATAGAGTCCAAACCAGATGTTTGATGATAGAAAATAGACAGTTTTGCCTAGTCCACTTACACTCTTTGGGAAGTCGAGGGGCAGGCCATCTTCTTGGGTGGATGGTGGAAGCAGCTGGCTCTGGGACAGGAGGAATGTGTCAAGCAGTTATATGAAATACAAGGGGTGATGGCCACAGAAAAAAGCAAAAGAATGGTTGCCAAAGATTGAGCATCCAGCTGAAATTGTCAAGAATCAACTTGGAGGTCTGAACAATTTTATCTGGCAAGAATTGAGTACTTAAAGGAGGCTTAGAAGTTTGTAGGATTTCTGTATCAAAGAATAAAAGGTTGGAGACTTGAGGGTGCAGCTGAAGAGGCCTTCATATAGTTACGGAACTAAAATTCAGGAGGAAGATCCTTGTTTTGGAGAAAAAAAATAAGGTCAAGAAACTCTGCCATTAAGAATAGTGAGGAGGTTTGTGTCAATGCCAGGTTGTTTTTCTGCCTCCAAAGAAACTGATTTCCAAGGAGCAATCTGAGGCAGGCAGAAGCACTCATTATGTCCCGCTCATGTCATTAAGCATTGACCATGGTGTCAGAAGACATAGGGGCTCATGTTAGCTCTGTCATTAATTTGCTGGGTGACCTAGGAGAAGTCATTTAATTTCTGGAGATCCCAAGTCCTAGAACTGGATAACTTCCAAGTTCCCTTCAGTTTATAGTTCCTTGACTAACCTCAATGGAATGTCTTCTGCCATCATCATCCAATGATCTTAATTTTATATTTCTTCGGACCTAAGATAAATGCCATGTTAACAAGTAATACATGGACTGACAGTCATTAAAAAGGTTGCAAAGGGAAATATGTCAATATTTCTAATTCCTGCCTTACACAAAAGGTCAATGTAATTCTTTTCACTACAATATAGCTCACATTTGAGGGATAAATATACCCAGAATCACATTGCTACCAGTCAGTAAAGCACCAAACTCAATTACTTATGCTATACTGTATCAGCTATAACATAATTCCATTTGGAAAAGAAACAAAATTTTACAAATTATTTAGGGACATTTCCTCTTATTCAAGGTGAAGGTTGTCTTAATATCTTCAATGCATTTGTTCAAATAAATTCACCCATAATTTTAATAATCTATACATATACACACACAATATGGTAAACAGTATACTGAATTCTGGGTACAATGAATAACAGATAAACTAAGGTGCAGAGAGGTAAATAGTCTGCCTATGCCACTAACTAGCAAGTGCCTGAGCAAAGAACTGAACAATCATTTGAATTCACATAACATGTTATAAACATGTTATAATTCTCTTAGTATAAGAATTCATGCTTATAACCACTACATTAGGCTTCTCCCTGTCTTCAAAGAGCTTAATTTCAAGTTAATCAATATGAAAACAAATATGGAAAGAAATGTGATAAATACTATGTAGAATGCACAAAGTACATAAGAGAAAACTTCTAAATCACCTTGGAGGGGTCAAGAATGGCATCACAATGAAAGTGACATTTCATTTCTGTCTTGATATACAATTGATGGTTGTTAAGGCCAACAAGTAAGGAAAGATAATTCCAGTTAAGGGAAGAGCAGGCACAAAAATCATGAAGGGTAGACAAATAAATCACATTCAAGAAAATCTATATTATTTGGCATGGTTTGAGCCAAGAGTCTAGGGGCAAAGTGAGAGATGGTTCTGAAAAGGTAAATGGGCAGGAATTACAGAAGTGTCATGCAAGTCTGTATTGTGTCCAAATGCCAGTCCATGATGCAATTTGCACTATTCCGCCATGAAATAGCAAAAAAGGACCATGTAGGTGATTTTTCACATTTACCCTACATGAAATTATATCTTTTATTTTCATTTTAGTTCTTTCCACCTCATTTGATATTTTGCTTTGAAAATGAACTTCTTTAATGAATTGATGGTAAGAATAGGTTTAGTTTCCCACCCCCTTCCTTTCTTCATTCTTCTTTCAGTGTCTGTACTTGGATGGGAAAATTGTATTGAGCAGTCTCAACTCAGACATAACTGAAATCTACTTTGCTTTTTAAAGTCCCTATCCATTGTAAACTGGCATAGGAAAGTAGGAAATTTTACATTGCCAATTTATCACTTCCTAAAAATATTAACCCTGGGGGCACCTGGGTGGCTCAGTCGGTTAAGCATCTGCCGTTGGCTTAGGTCATGATCCCAGGGTCCTGGGATCCAGCCCTGCATTGGGCTCTCCGCTCAGTCAGGAACCTGCTTCTCCTTCTGCCTGATGCTCTGCCTGCTTGTGCTCTCTTTCTCTCTCAATCTTTTAAAAAATATCAATCTTTTTAATCAGTTCTAGTTTAAGGCTATCCTAATTTAGGTAAATACTTAACCAAGTCTAGGTGTTATGGTTTGCCACTGTCTGGTTCAGAGTTCCATCTTTAAAAGTCTGGGCTGAGGTTTCACAAATCCAGAATGAGACTCATGCCAAAGGAAGGGAATGCTAATTCACCTTACTGTCTCCCTCCCCATTCTATCAACCTTAAGAGAGGGAATTACAGAGAAGGGATTGGTATCTGGTTCTAAGTCACTGTGATTTCTCTGCTGGCTGTGGATACTAGAGACTACTCTACAGGTTGGTCTTTGATGTTGACAAGGACCCAAATTATCTCTGCTACATTAGCTTGTTTATCAGTGCCCAGGAGATCTGAAATAATTCTAACATTCCATGTTGCGGTTACACTTCTTTCCTTTCATACAGTCATCTCTGCATTGTCTCCCAGACACCAAGTCTTGGTTTTCCGGGACAGTCCCTGGCCAACTAGAAACTGAAATCTCTTCCCAAACCTAATCCAGGCCACAAGATAGCCTAGGGATTTCAGCCATGACCACCTTGGATCTGTGGAAATCAGGACTGGAGTTCCCAGTGTATTACATTGCTCTGCCCTCTCCCTAAGGTTCATTTCCATAGTCCAATGAGCACGTTGGCATATTCTGCGGTTCAGAAAACATCCAGTGTCCAGCTAGGAAATGGGATATTTTACAAGCAATCACAGAGTAGCCCTCATGGAATGGAAAACTGAAAAGAGTGTTGCACTCACTGTGTTCTTGGCACACCTAAAATTAATTTTCTTTTTTTTAGTCTCTTTAAAAATATTTCTGAAGCAAATAATACCTAGCTAGTTTGAAATTTGATATAAGATATGAATGCCTGGCACCAGGAATCAGGCTCTCATTAAACCTGGCCATTTGAAATTTATCTTGTTTCCAACTGCGGGTTCTTTCCAGAGTAATTCCTATAGTCGTTGATAACCGCAGGGGACCAGAAAAGAGTCTCAGTAACACTTTACATCATTTTATAATATTTGCTGAAATAAAAACTTGACAAGTATATTAGTCAGAACCGATTCAGTTCTTACATAACTCTCTATATACAACAACAAAACACACAAAAATGAATTCATTAAGTCCTTTAACTGGAAAACCCAATTCCGTTCGCTTCAGGCGTAACTAGATTCAGAGCCCCTAACAATATCATCAGAATCTTTCCATTTTTCTTACTTTTCTATTGACTTTAGTTTGCGAAGTGCAAGTGCTTACCTATCTATTGCTATCATGATTATTTCTGAATAGTGCTAGTGAAATTCCAAGGGAGCAGGGTGGCTAGCCTTGTTTAGATCATTACTTAATTCTGCAACCAAAATTTTAGGTAGGGAGATACCCTTGGAGCTATAATTATTAGGCTGATAAATAGAAAAAGGATAGCTGTCCCAAAGGATATCGGGCTACTATTTCAAAAAGGGGGAAAAGGTCATCTGGGCAGGCAAAAATAGATGTCTATCATTGAAATCCTACATTCTGTAGATGCCTACAGAAGCCCACCTCACTCCTAATTAAAAAACAAACAAACCAAAAACTTAGTCTGTGAAAAACAGAAACCTAGGGATATCTGTCTTAGGTAATATGGAATCACTCAATAGTATTAGAGAAGCAATATAATCACATCTGAGTTTTAAAAATTTCACTTCTCATCCCTTTTTGACCTTTAATTAAAGTGGGCTTTGAAAGCCATTCATAGAAATCTGCTTCCCTCTGGTAACTAATTAGGCTAACCCCCACTTAACTCCAAGCCACCCTGTTTGTGCAAAGGGCTTCTGAAGAGTTATCATTTCACCCGTACCCAGGATGAGGTATCCATGGAAACCTTGAACTTCTAATGACTGGTGGTTGGCAGGTTTAGGCACCCTGAGGGCAATTTATTGCTAGGCTGTGTCAAGACCAGTGCTTGGGCCTGCCATCCTGATTTAGATGATTTTTGTTAATGGTGCAACTCCCCACCAAAATCTATCCTGGGCTGATCCCAGTATCATTCTGACAAACTCATTCAGAAGGGTGAATGTACAAATTCAACTAGTTCAGGATGCGGGGCAGAAATCTCCCGGAAGGCTAAGTCAAGGACATGGAAAAAATCACTGTATTTTGTTTTTTGCCCCCATGTGGATACACACACATACGATATATATTAAATCATGCATAAATTATATATATATATATAATTATGTGCCTGTATAAATAAATATGCAAGTAAACATTTAAGTGTATATATAAACATACATAAAAGAATAGTCTTTCCCCTTAGGCCAGGACTAGAGATCACTGATGTCAACATGCTTTGTTCTTTCAGCCTCCTGGCTCTCCCTGGACCTCGTGTTTTGCTTTTGTCCTCTCGGTATGTGAGGGCTGACCTTAGCAGAGAGACGGCTGTCTTCAGGATGGCAGGTCATCTATCAATTCCTCCCCAGGCTGTCAGAGTTCCTTTTAATCTCACTTGTAATTTTCCAGGGGAGGTTTACAAAAGCCACAAACAGAATTTTAATGTTGTAAAATACCTCACGGAGACAGTAAATATTTCCTTTTTCATGAGGACAGGCTGTATGGCAACTGGTCTTAGAAAAGATGAAGACATTTTCCAAGTTAGTTTAAATTGTCCGTGAATTGGATCATTAGCATTACTCTTCTGAAATTACAACACAGGCACAGGCAACATTTCTTATTATTGAATGCCTGATTATGGAAAGATTTTTTTTCTTCTGACACAAAATATTAATTGCCTTCATAATTGCAAAATATTCACCCTGCTAATTTGTAAATGCATTCACTATTCATTCCAAACATCGGATCCATAAACTAATGGCAAAATTAATGGATATTCCAAGCCCCCATTAAGAAGAAAACATAGGCTCAGGGAAGCTTTCTGATGATGGATAGATTGAATGCCCCTAAATATTAAGGCAATAAGGACTTTGCAAGATAGCTGGATAAATGGACTCTCAAATTTCTCAGATCAGCTAGCAAGTAAACACTATACGGCTGCATCAAAAATTAGTTTGAGCCTTTGTTTTAATTATTTATGCTAATACTTCATAGCTTTCTCAGAGATGGTACAGACTTAGCGAAATAAGAAGGTCAGTCAGAAATTTTTCCATAGCAGTCTCTTGTACAAGTCTGAAGAAAAGAAGATAACATTAGTGATGCTGTGACTTTATGTGTGAATCCAACTCATTCAACAAATATTTATCGATACCTGCTATGGTTAAATTCTGAGTACAAAATGAACTTGATAGTTTCTACCCTCAAGAAGTGCCATTTATAAGGACAAAAGGGCATCTAGCCTGTAAGGCAGCTGGGAAGATAGATACACAGGGTGGAGGGTGAAGCTACTATTTTACTACTACAAAGACACTGGAGGTTAAACTTTTAACAGATGTGGCACATTCCTTGCAATGTATCTAGGCAGAGGAAATGATGCATCCAGGAAAGTGCAGGGACTTTTAAATGGGTAGGGTATGGAGGATAGGGAATGGTTACCAACTGGGTGAACAGTGGTAATACTCTTGGAAATGGGACATAAAAAAAAAGACTGGGCAGGCATGACAAGAGAAAGGGAAAAAAATAATGAGTCTGAGAAATCACTGGGGTGAAAGTAACCTTAGATATCATTTCCCTTGATTTTATAGATAAGGACACTGGTGTCCAAATCAGTGCGGTCAATATGTTCCTTTGCAGAGCAAATGTAGCTCACCTCCATAGAATGAAACTCGTGTCGATGTCATTTCTAAATTCCATTGATTTCCCCTTGAGCATTATTTATTTGATCCAGCTCACCCTCCTCTTTCTCTGTCCATTTAGGGTTGCCTACCTTAGACACACAAAAAGCAGATACATTACAGGACTCTTCTTGCTAATGTTCACCTTAACTATTCTAGTTTAGTAAATATGTATTGAGGAGCTACAGTAGACAAATTCAGTGTGTTGGTTAATTTGAGATGAATAAATGCACTGCAACTATCCATAAGAGGCTAAAAGGTAGGGAAGATGTATATATTTTTGAATGAGTCACCAAAGGAAGCTATTTCCTAGGAAGTAGTGCCAATAATGCCATTGCAGAGGGTATATATCATCCTCTTACATTTTTGCTTGTCTATCAAAGAAATTAAAATGTCATGGCCCAACTATCTTCCCTTATCCTAGCAGAGGGAGTAACAAGTATAGTTAAAAAACAAAAACATTAATGCCTGGTGTGGTTAAGCAGTTATGCATCCTCTGTGGTTAGAAAAGTAATGATCTTACAACCAAAGTTTCACTGTTGTTGCTGCTATTTATCTGTTTTATAGATACTTTTTTGGGTCACATATTACTCTAAGAACAAAGCAAAACGGAACCATCTGCTCATTTTTCTTCTGAGTTTTTTTAGTTTAAGATTCTGGAAGATGAAGACTGTCTTCTGAAAATAAGACAGTGCCATTTTCAGAATACAGTCAATGGTAAAGCCATGAGTGGAAGACATCATTTATGTTTTCCAGTACTAAAAAAGCTGTCATATGGAAGAAAAGGTGATGGAGGGGAGGTGGTATTTTGAATGTCTCTACAAGGCCAGAATTAGGAAATCTAGGGAGGACATTTTCTTCTTGACTTTCAGCCAGTGAGAGAGATACATGATAGCCTGGGATTCTCTGATATAGGAATAAACTCATCACTGGAAGTGTCTATAAAAGGTCTCTGTGCCCCCATCTCACAGGAGTGCCATAAAAGCAATGATGTCTGACTTCCTTCCAACACTAATTGTCTCTAATGTCTGTGATTCCATGGTCTACCTCTCTACTCAGCATGGCTTGCACTTAGCCAAATCACAACTGGTTAAGGGAACTGGGAATTTTGCTGAATTAGATGTCACTGTGAAAGACTAAGATCTGACCACAAGAGCAAATTTAGGTTGTGTTGATAGGCACATACCATAAGGGAGGGGGGCTGAATCCCTAAGGCAAACACTGAATTAATTGGGAGGAGGGGAGAATTTCATAAACAGTTAGTTTTAGGAAATAACGGCATCAGTTTTGGAGCCAATTTAATGATGATTCCAAGTGTAGGAGACACACAGGTAAAAGGAGCACTACTTGTGTGCCCATGAAACTTACCCTTGGTACAGAGCAAGAAAAATATTAATCGTAATAAAGACTGAGTGAGTGACAAAAGACAAATGCTTAGGGACTTAAAAAGAGGGAGAAATCATACTGAGTCTTGGGGATCAACAAACAGTTCAAGGAATAGTCTGGGAATTACTTTAAAAAACCTAAGGGATTAGTAGAATGTTGGCTGGTGAAGATCTAGAGAAGGATGAGAAGAAAAGGTAAAGGTAGAAAATAGGAAAATGGAGGAAAATAAGAAATTTAAGAGGCTATGCTGGAGAAAGGTGAGGGAAACAATAGAGGAAGTAAAACAGTATTCATGGTTTTTAGTAGATTGAGGAGAAATAGTAACTGCACCCCCTACTGATTAACTATGGTGGCTGGGGGGAGGTGTGGGGTAGGGGAAGACTTGTGGTTTGAACAAAATGCTCTTATGACACATTTAGTAAAATATGCCCAAAGGAGAACTGAACCATTCTGAGGATAGATATGGCAATGGAGTCAAGTTGATCTACTTCTGACAGAAGGTCCCCTCCCCCACTCTGGTAGTTGTAAAGACAAGAATCAAACTTCTCATTCATCAGCATTGCACAATTCCTGACTGGAGACAAGCCAGTTTTATGTACTAAATGCATAAACAAAAAAGTTCAAATTGTAGTACATTTAACATATAATAAGTATGAGGCATTCTGTTATTTCCTTTCTATCTCTTACCCCATTAAGATGAGGTCACTGAGTTTTAGAAAGGATAAGTAACTCAATTATGGTCACTCGACTAGTAAGCAGCAGAGATGTGATTAGAACTCAGGCCCTTCGGTTTCACAAAGCATGCTCTCAAGCAGCATACTTTTCTCCCTGTATCTGACTAAGACCTGCTGTTTTGACTAACGCAGACTATGTTCTCAGCTGCTTCTGTGGAGGATGGAGCACAGATAATGTCAGGGAGCTGACAAGTCAGCGCTGTGATAGTGTTGTTTGCTCTGTGCTCTGACATGACCAGAATCTGGAAGAGAAAACAGGTGTCATTGACTTGGAGATGCAGTCTCAGGCTGCTGCTCCCTAACAGACTTGTCAAGGTTACCTTCCTCTCTCCGGCACGCTGTGTGCACAGCCATCGGAAAACAGGTCATTTTGTCCACCTGGGAAGGGACTGGGCAACTGGGCTTGAGAAGCAACAAATGGAAGTTGTTGCTAAGGCCACAGAGGGGCTTCTTTTAACAGCTAAAAGCTGTCATCTGTGCAGCCGCTTGAATCTACATATGTCTTCCAGATCCGAAGGGATGAAACTAGTAGATACACATTCTATTATAAAAAAAATCATAGAATATAAATAAAAATTTAAATTTAGTAAAGTGAAAGCCCCAGATCCAGATGCCCAGAGTCCTCAGCTGTTGAATAAATAGGGGAAAGTCTCTAGTCTCTGTCTTGCCCTCAACTCCATGCGAGCCTGCTTGCTTCAGGAAGTTTCTTTGCACTTTTACAGCCCATGTGCTCTACTTGTCCCAGGCAATGTTTCTTCAGGCCAGAGTCTTTGTGTTGTAGACAATGGGGCATCTGTGGTGGTAAAGAGAGTCTTGGGTTTTAGTGCCAACTCCAGCATTGAAGAACTGCAGTATCTCAAAAATTAAGGAATTCTCAAACTGTTTAAGATTTGGAGTATAGGATGCCTCGGGGCAATTTCAGCTCTATAATTCAAATTCTCTTATGACTAAATATAAGAACCTTTGATAAAAAGGGGTCATTTTACAGAGGACTGTGCAATTGGTGTGTGCCTACCAAAAGTAGTCACAGACAGAGTTGTTGTGGAATGACATGTAATGACTTAGTGGCTTAAAGATGACCCTAAAGTCCATTGCAATCCTGAATTCTTTGTTTTGAGGATATTCCGTATCCTTTTATTTTTATAATATTTTTTTATGTTATGTCACCATACAGAACATCCTTAGTTTTTGATGTAGTGTTCCATGATTCATTACTTGCGTATAACACCCAGTGCTCCACGCAATATGTGCCCTCCTTAATACCCATCACAGGCCTATCCCAATCCCCCATCCCCCTCCCCTCTGAAGCCCTCAGTTTGTTTCCCAGAGTCCATAGTCTCTCAATGGTCCATATCCTGTTAATTCTGGTAGCCCATCTGATGCCCTTGATTCTTCTAAGAGCCCAGACTGCTCCACTAGTAATTATGACTAAGTACATATTTATTAAGTACACTCTGTGTGCTATGGGGTTATGGACCACAATACTACATAATCTACAATCTGCATAGGAACCTTCTGAAGGAGATGGTATTATCCTTTCTATCTTGAGGAGGAAATTGGGATTTGAGAGGCAGTTATTTATCCAAACAAGAGGTGAGCCTGACTTCATCTAGTATCAGTCGTTGTAGGAATAAATCACTGTTTTGTGAGCACTTATTATGTGCCACCTGCTTTGTTATTGATGATGGGGGAATCACAAAAATAAACTGGAGAACTAAATACTTGCTTTTAGAAATTTCTCTCTGGTTAGAGTATGAAGGACAGATTTGAGGGGGTCAAGTCTTGAAGGTAGAAAAATCATTTAGGGGATAATTTAACAAGAGCCCCGAATTAAGGCACTGACCATGAAAATGGAGAAGGAAGATGTCAGTATATAATAAAAAGATGAAAATAAAATGGCTTGGTTATCAGTTAGATTTAAGGATATGGGACACAGAGGAATCTGGAAGGATTTTAAAGATCTTGCCTAGATTACTAGGAATATTGGTGCCATTAGCCAAGATGGAACATGTGGCAAAGAAAAATAATTTGATCACAAATTTGAAGTGCCTATGGGACATTTCAGAGAAACTGCCCAGCAGAGACTGGTACATGTGATTCTGGACTTAAACTGAGAGATGAGCTTTGAAGACCTCATAGAGGCTCATGCATAGAGGCTCATGAGAACTCTAATGCTGACTAAAGCTATGGGCTTGAATAAGAATATGTAAGGAAGAAATGCCAAATAAGAACAGAAGCAAAGTAAAGGTCAGAATCCATGGGCACATAGTTACGGGAAAAGTGAGTGAAGAATAGTATAGTATTTTTAAGATACTGAAAGAGTAATCAGAAAAAGGTTAGAAAAATCAGGAAAGAAGGTCACCAAGTCAGATGAGAAGTTTAAAGAAGAAAGTAGTCAATTTGTCAAATATCGCAGATGCTGAAAGATCACTGGAAGCACCTATTGGGTTTGGCAGCAAGGGTCATATTTATACCTTTCAAAACCATTTTAGGAGAATGGGTGGGGAGGGGAGCAGAATCCAGAGTGATGATTAAATCAGCATATAAACCTCTGATACCTTTTTTTAAAAATTGAAGTACAGTTGAAACACAGTGTTACTTTAGGTCCAGGTGTACAACATAGTGATAACAATTCTGTACGCTATGCTCACCACAAGTGTAGCTGCAATCTGTCACCATACTATGCCAGTACAATATCATTGACTATATTCCCTATTCTGTAACTTCCATCCCATGACTTCTTCATTCCATAACTGGAAACCTATACCTTTTACTTCCCTTTACCCATTTAGCCTATCCACCTCTCTCCGCTCTGGCAGCACTAGTTTTTTTTTTTTTTCTGTTTCTTTTCTTTCTTTTAGATGCCACATATAAGTGAAATTGAATGGTATTTGTCTTTCTCTGTCAGACTTACTTCACATAGCATAATATCCTCTAGGTCCATCCATAGTATTGCAAATGGCCAGATTTCATTCATTCTTTTTTATGGCTCAGTTATATTATGAGCAATAATATGTGTGTGTGTACCCCACAGTTTCTTTATTTGGTCATCTATCAGTGGACACTTAAAAAGACTTTTTTGCACCTCTATTATTGCAGTGTTATTTACAATAGTCAAGATATGAAAGCAACCTACGTTTTTGTTTCTTTTGGGTAAATGCCCAGAATTATTGGATCATATAGTATTTATAGTGTTCATTTTTTAAGGAACCTCCATACTGTTTTCCATAGTGGCCATACAAATTTACATTCCCACCAACAGTACATGAGGGTTCCTTTTGTTCCATATCTTCACCAACACTTGCCATTTTTGTCTTTCTGATAGGTGTGAAGTGATCTCATTGTGGTTTTGGTTTGCATTTCCCTGATGATTAGCGATCTTTGAGCATCTTTTCATGTGTCTGTTGACCATTTGTATGTCTTCATTAGGGAAATGTCTATTCAGGTCCTCCACCCATTTTTTAATCAGACTGCTTTTTGGTGTTGTGTAAATTCTTCATGTATTTTGAATATTAACCCCTTACCAAATATCCTCTCCCAATGACTTTCATGCCTCAGCTCCATTCTTCACCTTTTTAACCCTGTACAAGGGTTTACCTATAGTTAATGGTGAACAAAAGGACAGATATAAGAAAGTAACAAGAATTGGACTCTTAAAATAGGTGACTTGAATATTTTTCTGGGGGAAAAAGGGACTATTAGAAAGGCTTAAAATATAGAGCAGATGGGGGTACAACTCACTCATGCTGCCAGACTAAAACAGGTATTGAAGAGGACAGAGCCTGGATGGAGGCGTTGGACTTGACAGAATTGGTAACCTATCTTCATTTGAGAGTAATAACACAGGTGAGCTTCTAGGTGCTGGTCTTGAATGTTATACTAATTATTTTCTCATTGAGGTGAAGTAAGAGGGTAAGGACATCTGCTGAAAATGAGAAGTGAAGATTTTGAAGACCTAAATGAGGAATAGACAAGGCCACTAGCTAATAAGTAAAATGATTGACAAGGGCACCAATGGCTCTGCTAAAATTGGAAAACTAAATTTATAGTAGTGCCAATAAGCACAGGCTTATAAATTTTTCAAAAAAAATGCCCAGTTCCCTGGAACACTGGTTCAGTTTTATATTCTGTAGATCCAAGACTTAGAACTTGCATCAAATGTACTTTGTTCAGGTTCATTCTTCTCTGCAAGGCGTACCTTTTCTGAATATAATCCAAAAGGATACATATGTTGACCAACCATAAACTTGGAGGAACCCTTATACCACCTCTGGCTTTCCTTTGGGCCACATCAGAGTCATCTACCACTGTGATCCCTGGATTCCATTCTAGAAAGCAGCATGACCCAGCCCTTTTCTTTTTTTCTGTTTAGAGATTCTGCAGCGCACATGTCTTATACAGACAGTATGCATATGTACATATAAAATAGGGCATTTGTGGGACTCAAAACCCTTGACAGTTCAAATGAGATTTGGGCTTATGAGCTCTCTATGGAGAGTTTTTGCAGTAGCAGTTGGTTGCTTCCCCCTTGGTTGCCTTTCTATCCCTTTATTCACCCACCCATTCAAGGAAGATGAGCTTCATTCATGTGCTAAACACTGAGGTGTTGCTTGGAAAGCAATGTTCCTTGCCCTCACAGTCTTATATTCTGCAGGGGATCCAGACATTAGGCAGCTATACAATTTAATTATAATTGTTGTTATAATACATAAGTTCCTTCTATTTTTACCAAATATAAATTCATTAACTGGTGAAATATTTTTTGACACTGAAGTACTCCAAGTGGCCAAAATTTTAAAGTGTAATTTAATATACATCAAATATACACATTTATTAGTGCAAATATAGGAAGATATCCTAGGATGGATGTACATGTATGCATACTTACATAGATATATTCTGACATATATATTTCATAGACTGCCTAGCTTTATTGATTTATAATTTTAACAAGATAGTTTAAAAGTAGTCCTTAGGAGAAAAATTCAAAGAAGCAGCCAGATATTGCTCTTAGCAAAATATTTAGCATTAACCTTCTCTTTTTTCCCTTCATAGCAACTACTGGCTGCCATGGCAACCTTTCCCCCCCTAGCATACCAGGGCTTCTTGGATGAAAAGCACAAGGCCTTGGAGATTTCAAATGTCTCGTACAAAGCAGTCTAAACCCTTTACCCTAGAGCCATTACCATCCTGTGCCTCAGAAGGACTGGCTACACCATATAATTTATTATGTCCTGCTTTTCTCTCCATTCAATCAATATCTCTCCAGCAGGAAAGAGAACACCTTTTACATTTCTTTGCACAGAGTAGGCACTCAGGCTTTAAAAAAAATTTAATTGATGGGTTTCAAACGAATTTCACAGGAATCTGCATAGATTAGGCATTTAAGCTCATTAAATTTCTTCTGATAGTGCTGCTTTTGATCTTCTCCTTCCTCCTTTCTTCTAAACCACATTAACTGCTGATGATCCCACAAAAGCACCATTATCACCTCTGCCTTAGGCCATTGTTAGTCCTTCCATCTGAGACTACTTCCAGTTCCCCTGCCCCCCCCCCCCCAATCTATATAATTCCTGCTTATCATTTAGGTCTCCTACAAAGGTATCCTCCCTGAGGAAGCCAAGAACCACTAATAAGCATCTGGGCACTACTTAGAAATGTCACCATAGTGCTCTGTGCTGGGCCCTGTCATGGCACTGATTATAGTGATTTGGAATTTCCTTTTTATTTTCCTATTGCCCTGACAACTAGCTCCTCTATTTATTGTAACCCCAGCGCTATAATTCCTATAGCCAGGCATCCAGGAGTGTCATTCTAAGTGCTGGCCATTGTACTGGGTCCAGGTACGGCAGGTGAATAAGAATGACAGATTCCTGCTATAACAAAACTTACACTGTACCAAAGGAAGACAGAAAATAAACAGAGGAATAAATTAGTAAAATGATTTCAGAGAATAATTAAGTGCCAAGAAAGAAATAAGGCAGAACAATGGAACAGAATCACTGGCAATGTGCAGAATATTTTCTGTAGAATAGTTAGGCAAGGTACCTCAGGAGATGATATTTAAGCTGTGACATGACTGATGAGAAGAAAACAACCACAAAAAGTGCTAGGATGAGCACATTCCAGGCAGAAGGAAATGTACAATTACTCAAAAAGCCAGAACACTGCAGGGGGCATGAGAAGAAGTAGGTCTCAGGGCAGGTTGAAGCATGTCCCAGAGGGGCAGGGATTGCTGAAGGACTTCTACAGGAACCAGTACTGTGCTGACATTCACTACTAAGCCCTGCCTCTCCCCACCTCAGCAGATCTACCCTCCCCAGCCATGTCTGCCTCAGTCCTTGGATTCCCCTCTCTCCTTGACACCATGTCTCCCCACTTGTGCATTTTGCACAGCCTGGGCACCAACAGTGGCGGACCCTGAGATAGCCCAGGTACACCTTGTTGTTACAACTGTGCACCCTACTCGTTTTGCTTGCTTTGCAGATCTGTCCAGGCCAAACACAGTCCCAGGGGTGACTGCAGGTCTCATTTTGCAAGCAGACTTGGACCCCTGCCAGGGTGGGGCTCAGAGTTTTAGCGACCACTGTCCACCAGCAGGGTGCATGCACCACACAATGGAGACACCCCCTGAAGCACCAGGTTCTGGTGAACAGGAATACTGCATTGTAGGGAACTACTGGACTTCTTCATAAGGCTGTTATTTTCAAGAGCAGGAGACATAGCTGAGTTTCCTAACACAGAGGAATATGTCCCAAACAAAGGAATAGAACAAAACCACGGCAAGAGAGCAAATTAAAACAGAGATTAATGATCATACTCATTGGACTTGAGAAAAGAGTAGAGGACATCAGTGAGACCCTTAAGAACCAACTGGACATGAAGAACACAATAAATTAAAAATTCATTTGATAGAATAAATAGCAGGCTAGAGGAAGCAGAGGAGCAAATTAGCAACCTGGAAGACCGAGTAAAAGAAAGTAATCCAGCTGAGCAGGTGAGAGACAAAAAGAATTATGCCAAATGAGAACAGACTTAGGGAACTCAGAAACTCCATCAAGCATAGTAACATTAGCATTATAAGGATCCCCAAAGGAGAAGAGAGAAAAAGGGGGCAGAACATTTATAAGAGACAGTTATAAGTGGGGCACCTGGGTGGCATAGTGGTTAAGCGTCTGCCTTCAGCTCAGGGTGTGATCCCGGCATTCTGGGATCGAGCCCCACATCAGGCTCTTCTGCTATGAGCCTGCTTCTTCCTCTCCCACTCCCCCTGCTTGTGTTCCCTCTCTCGCTGGCTGTCTCTATCTCTGTCGAATAAATAAATAAAATCTTAGAAAAAAAAAAAGAAACAGATATCCAGATCCAGGAGTCACAGAGAATCCCCCAACAAAATCAACCCAAGGAAGTCCACACCAAGACATTCAGTAATTAAACTGGCAAAAAATGAGAGAATTTTAAAAGCAGCAAAAGAAGACCGTTATAAGGTAAATCCCATAAGGCTACCACCTGATACTTCAGCAGAAACTCTGCAGGCCAGAAGAGAGTAGCATGATATATTCAAAGTGAGGAAAGGAAAAATCTGCAACCAAGAATACTCTATTCAGCAAGGCTGTCATTCAGAATAAAAGGAGAGAGAGAGTTTCTCAAAGAAATGAAAGCTAAAGGGGTTCATGACCACTAAACCAGCAAGGTGAAAGGGGACTCTTTGAGGGGAAAGGAAAGACCATAAATAGGAATAAGAAAAGTGGAAAACACAAAAGCAGTAAAAATAAGTATATTTGTAAAAATTAGTCAAGGGGTTCACAGAATAAAAGGACATAAAATATGATACCATATACCTAAAACATGACAGGGAGAGAAGAATGGGTTGAAACTTAAGTGACCATCAACTTAATACAGACTGCCATATGCAAAAGATGTTATATACAAACCTAATGATAACCACAAATCAAAAACCAGTAATAGATATACCTGGATTCCTTTCTCTTTATTTTTTGTATATCACTAAAGAAAGCCAGCAAATTATGAAAGGGTCAGAGAAGAACTACACAAACAACCACAAAACAAGTACCAAAATGGCAATAAATACATCACAATTGAGTTGTACACCCAAAACTAATATAACACTGTATATTAACAAATTAAAAAATTTTAAAAATATAAGGAGAAAAATAAGTACTTTGAATGTAATGGCCCAAATGCTCCAATCAAAAGACATAAGGTAACAGAATGGATTAAAAAAAAGAAGACCCATCTATACAAGAGACTCACTTCAGAGCTAAAGACACCTGCATATTGAAAGTGAGGAGATGGAGAAACATCTACCACGCAAACGGATGTCAAAAGAAAGCTGGGGTAACGATCCTTACATTGGACAAAACAGACTATAATAGACAAAGGACACTATATAAGAATAAAGGGGACAATCCAAGAAGACAATGATTATAAATATTTATACACCCAGCATGAAAGCACCCAAATACTTTAAGTAGCTAATGACAAACATAAAGGAACCAATTGATAGCAATACAATAATACCCCACTTATATTGATGGGCAGATCATCCAAATGAGAAATCAACAAGAAAACAGTGGCTTTGAATGACCCATAGGATCAGACAGATTTAACAGACTTATTCAGAACATTGCATCCTAAAACATCAGGATACACATTCAAGTACACAGAAAACATTCTCCAGAATAGGTCACATATTAGGCTGAAAAACAATTTTCAACAAATTAAAACTGAATTCTACCATGCATCTTTTCTGATCACAACACTATGATCCTAGAAATCTACCAGAAGAAAAAATCGGGAAAGAGCACAAATACATGGAGGTTAAAAACATGCTACTCAACAATGAATGGGTCAACCTGGAAATCAAAATTGATATCAAAAAATACATGGAGTCAAATGAAAATAAACCACAATCTTTAGGATACAGCAAAAGTGGTTCTAAGAGGAAAGTTTAAATGGCCACCTCAAGAAGCAGAAAAATCTCAAACAACCTAACCTTACACCGAAGGGAGCTAGAAAAAGAACAAAAAATCCTAAAACTAGCAGAAGGAATTACATAATAGAGTAGAAATAAATGATAAGGAAACTAAACAACAACAAAAAACACAATAGAACACATCAATGAAACCAGGACAAGATCAAAAAATTGATAAAGCTCTAGCCAGACTCATCAAACAAACAAAAAACCACAGAGAGCACTCAAACAAAATCACATATGAAAGAGGAGAGAGGTAGCAACCAACACCAGAGAAATACAATTGTAATCCTCAACAAAACATGAGCAAACCAAATCCAAAAATACATTAAAAAAATCATTCGTCATGAGCAACTGCGATTATTCCTGGGATACAAGGTGTGGTTCAATATCTGTGTATCAACCAACATGATATGTCAATAAGAGAAAGGATAAAAACCCTATGATCACTTCAATAGATGCAGAAAAAGCATTCAACAGAGTACAACACCACTCATGATTAAAAAAAAACAAAAACCTCAAAAACGTAGGTTTAGAGAAAACATACCTCAACACAAAAAACGCCATACATGAAACACCCACAGCTAACATCATACTCAGAGCTTTTCCTCTAAGGTCAGAAAAAAGACAAGGCTGTCCACTCTCACCACTTTTATTCAACATCGTACTGGAATTCTTAACCACAGCAATTAAACAACAAAAAGAAATAAACGTATCCAGATTGGTAAAGTAAAACTTCTGCTTTTTGCAGATGACATGGTACTGTATATAGGAAACCTGAAGGACTCAACCAAAAAACTACTAGAACAGATAGATGAATTCACCAATAACGAAGCAACAGAAAGAGAAAATAAGAAAGCAATCCCATTTACAGTTGCACCAAAAATAATAAAGTGTACCTAGAAATTAACCAAGGAGGTGAAAGACCTGTACTTTGCAACTATAAAACACTGATGAAAGAAATTGAAGACAACACAAAGAACTGGGAAGACACTCCATGCTCATGGATTGGAAGAACAAATATTTTTAAAATGACTATACTACCCAAAGCAATCTACACATTTAATGTAATCCCTATTAAAATACCAACAGCATTTTTCACAGAACAAGAACAAACAATCCTAAAGTTTATATGGAACCGTGAAAGACCCGGAATAAGCAAAATAAAACTTAGGTATCACCAACACAAATTTCTAGTTATATTACAAAGCTGCAATAATCAAAACTGTATAGTATTGGCACAAAAACAGATACGTAGATCAATGGAACAGAATAGAAAGCCCAGAAATAAGCAAGTATGTGGCCAATTAATCTCTGACAAAGGAGGCAAGAATATGCAACGGGAAAAAGTCTCTTGAACAAATGGTGTTGGGGAAAACTGGACCACTTTCTTACACCATACACAAAAATAAACTAAAAATGAATTAAAAACCTAAATCTGGGACCTGAAACCATAAAAATCCTAGAAGAGAACATAGGTAGTAATTTCTCTGACATTGGCTGCAGCAACATTTTTCTAGATAGGTCTCATGAGGCATGAGAAATAGAAGCAAAAATAAACTAATGGGACTACATTAAAATAAAAAAACTTCTGCATAGCAAAGGAAAGAGCCAAGAAAACTAAAAGACAACCTACTGAATGAGAGAAAATATTTGTAAGTGACATATCTGACAAAGGGTTAGGATCTAAGATATATGAAAAACCGATGCAACTCAACACCCAAAAAACAAATAATCCAATTAAAAATGGGCAGAAGACATACATAGAAATTTCTCCAAAGACGACATCTGAATGGGCAACAGACACATGAAAAGATGCTCAACACTACTCATCATCATGGAAATACAAATCAAAACTACAATGAGATATCACCTCATACCTGTCAGAACGGCTAAAATAAACTCAGGAAACAACAAATGTTGAGGATGTGGAGAAAAAAGAACCCTTGGGTACTGTTGATGGAAATGCAAACTGGTGCAGCCACTGTGGAAAGTGGTATGGAGGTTCCTCAAAAAATTAGAACTACCCTACAATCCAATAATCACAGTACTTGGTATTTACCCAAAGAATACAAAAACACTGATTTGAAGGGATATATGCACCCCTATGTTTATTGCAGCATTATTCCCCATAGCCAAACTATGGAAGCAGTCCAAGTGTCCATCAACAGACGAATGGATAAAGAATTTACAGTATATGCATATATATATAAACAATGGAATATTATTCAGCTATAAGAAAGAATGAAATCTCGCCAATTGCAACAACATGTATGAAGCTAGAGAGTATAATGCTAAGCCAAATATGTCAATTACCATACAATTTCACTCATATGTAGAATTTAAGAAAAAACATTGAAAGGGAAAATAAGACACAAACTAAGAAACGGACTCTTAATTATGGAGAATAACTGATGGTTACCAGAGGTGAGGTAGGTGGGGAGATGGGTAAAATAGATGAAGGGGATTAAGAGTACACCCGATGAGAACTGAGTAATATACGGAACTGTCGAATCACTATATTGTATACCTGAAGTTAATATAACACTGTACACTGGAATGAAAATTAAAAAGAATGAGTTTCTCATATGTCAGTGACTGCAGCTGAGGGTGGGAAATTCTTGCCAGGGCTTTGCTGTGTATTGGTTTTCCCTGCAAGGAGTCTAAGACGACATGTATGCACTTACTTTACATGGAAAATAACTGTAAAAAAAATAAATAACTTGTAGGGGTACCTGGGTGGCAGTGTCGGTTAAGTATCTGACACTAGGTTTCAGCTCATGTTGTGATCTCATAGTTGTGAGATTGAGCCCTGTGTCAGGCTCTACTCAGCACAGAATCTGCTTGGGATTCTCTCTCCTCCCTCCACCCCTCCCACTTGTGCTCTCTCTGTCCCTCTAAAATAAATCAATCTTAAAAAAAAAAAATAACCAGCAAACAAATCAAAAGCACTTTCATTAGAGCTAGTCAAGGAAACTGGCAAGGCTACTCATTGTTAAAACTGATCAAAATCAGTTACACAACTAAACAAAATGAAAACTAAGTTTCGGCAAACTTTCCTTATGTTTTGGTCCCAAATCTTCAAGAAACTGATTCCTGTTACCTTGATGACATAGCCTCTATAATGAAAATTACTATCTTCATGGGTAAGAATCAAGTGAAACACAGGAAGACATTAAACAAATCCCAAAGAATTTGTTCTGTACCCTGAATACTTTAATAGTACCCAGTAGGCTGAACCACAAAGATATTACACTTGTGAAGCTTCACTTGGAAGAGTCAGACTCATCTTTCTGCCAGAGTTTCCTTTTTGTGCTACTCAGTATCAGAGCTTCCTTTCGTGCTACTCAGAATTATGTAGGTTACTAGATGACCACCATTACCCTGAGTACCTTTACAGTAAAGAGCAGTGAAGCTCCTGAAGTGAGCAGATTGTTGAGACTAGAACTCTAATTGACCAGCATGCTTGCCACTTCCCACCAGCAGCTGGGCCAGGACTAGCACAGGCTGTGCTTGCCATCATGCCCCAATGGTCTCTTCAACCCCCCATGCAGCTGTGGCTGTGCTCTAATGCCTCCTCGGGCAGATGGGAAATGGCATTTCAGGGAGTACCTGGCATATTACACAGTGATCTTTCTCGGTGAAAAAGGTCACATCTATTAAAAAGATGACTCCCCTGGGTTATTGAAATTTTCTATTGTATAAAACATTTTTCTTTATTCCCTTTTCTGCCAATGCTTTCTAAGGCCTGCAGGTGGCACATTTAATCACAAACTCCCCATCCATGCAGTTGAGGGGCACAGTGGTACAACAATACATATCAATTGTTCCTTCTCTGACCCCCAAATAATCTTTCTACAATATTTTTCCCTGTCTATTTAAAATTTTCTTTTTCTGTAAATGCAATGTAAAATGCTCCATGCCATTTGTTTGTAATTTAAGAATCATCCCAAGTTATAAAACCTCAGATCAGAATAATCAAATATATATATATATATATATATATATATATATATATATATATATATATATATATATATATATATATATATATATGGAATACTTGCAGAGAGAACTGGAAAGACCCCATGAGAAACAGCAAGGATTGGACACAATACTTGATGAAATAGAGTAGAACTTGATGGTTGTTCTACTTAATTAGGTATGTGACCTTAACTTTTTTGAGCTGAAACTCCTAATTTGGGAGATTAAGAAAAAATATTAATTCCTTCTAACACTGTGCTTCTTTCTTAGCAGCTACTGTATGGCATGGATGAATATTTGGCATTTAAAAATACTTAATTTTACTTATAATTTGGGTAGCTAGGATGATAATATATATTGGATGAATATGTTACATACCCTGGTTTTGAGGCCTAATTTGAAGTTGTTACTTCTTGTTATGTTACTCTGATTCTGAACCACTCAGAACCATTAGTGGACTAAAAATTATTCCCAGTGATATTGCTGAAATACTTCTAGTCTTCGAAAAAACCAAAATTACTAATAAAGCCCAGAATGTGTAAAAATTTAATGATGTTTTTTGAATTTACTTTCTTTTTACATGTTTGGACTCAAGTTCTTCCATTGGCTATATAGTATATTGATCTCAATGTCTGATGTAGGGATGACAAATTATGGTTTGTCAATATTGATGTGAGATAAACTTTATTGAAATATGGGAATTTTAAAGTATGCTTTCACACTTGAATATTTTTCTTAAAAACTTTAGGTGATCTAGTAAGAATTTTTCAGGAGTTATAGAAGAGATTGAATATTTTACTAAGTTTAATTTCCTTTTGGATTTCATTAATGTGAAAATTATTGAGTTGTAACATGGAATTAATATTCTGATAATAAATCTAAGAATATATGCAACTACATTTCATGATTACTACTTTGCTTACCAAAGCAACGAGGAGCTATAGAGTTAAAAATACTTCATCCTGCTACAATAACAAGCAGTTACATCATTATTTGCTTATATTACACTTCAATATGAACCTTTGGATAGAATTTTTCTAATTTTTTCAGATTAAGATTATTACGTTGGACTTTAACTGAATTTTGATGTTTCCAATGATGTATAATTCATTTTTATAACTAGGAAACATTTCATAAACATGTTTGTATAAACAGATTTTTTCAAATGTGTAAGAAAAAAAATACATGTTCAGTTGAAGACTTCAACCCCCTTCTACTTCTATTCTTCCCCAATATAAACTACCTTCCTGTGCTGGTAGAAATAATCTCCATACATCAAGAATAACCCAAAATGAATATGACTCAATGTCAGGGTACCGCTGAATGTACCTTCACTTCCAAACCTTGATTTAGAATGCTACCCAATAGTATATCAAGCTCCCATATATTTTATCATCTTGTTTCTAGATTCCCCATTGCATTGTACTGGTCTGTCTGTCTAGCCCTTAACTAATACCCCACTATCTGCACTGCTATAAATATACAGAGAACTGTAGTAGGATGAGTCTAATGCCATTGTTACTGTTCTGGCTGCCTCCTCCTTACAAGAATTGAAATAGTTCTTTCCCATTTTTTCCTTCATTCTTCCCTATGAATTTTACTATAACAGTCTGCATTTCAAAAGATTTCAGGATTTGAATATATTTTTTATTGAAATTACACATTAGAGATGATTTGCAATCCTTATGGTATTGAACCTTCCCACTAGAAACCTAAGTCCACAATGTTATCTGATTTCAGAAATCGAAAATACAAAATTTTTTAACGAATTTTGCAAAATCTGACCAGACCTGATTCATTTTGTGACAAGCCATGATCTGATGTGATCTGAGACTTTACATATCCTATTTACTATGGATGTTGAAACATTTAGCTATAGAAATACTACTGAACTTAAGGAAATGGTGATGCTCCAAATTCAGAGGGGTACTTCCTATTATATAGTACATTTGTTTGAGGTTTTCATTGATGCACCATAAAGTACACAAATTATAAGTATACAATTTGTAAATTATCACAAAGTGAACCCACCTGAAGCCACCATACAGATCAAGGATGATAATAAAAAGCACCCAGAAGACTCCCTATGACACCTCCCAAAGGAAATACATATTGACTCCTAACCTAGTTTTCTTGTGTTTCAACTTTCTAAGAGTGTAATTGTGTACCATATTAATATAACAAGAAGAACAATTAGATGTTGGGTATATGAGAACTATCTGTACTATCTTTGCCACATTTCTATAAATCTACAACTATACTAGTTTATTAAAAATGCTTCATAGGTCTGATTTCTGTCACTAAACACTATTATGTTTGTAAGACTTATCTAACAATGTATGATTTGTTTGCATTTAACAGTATTCCATTCTATTTATATACAACAAATTATCAGATTCACTTGTAACATTGCTTTTAGGTTTTTTAAATCTGTGATAATGCTGATATGAACTGTATGAACTGTTTTGTACAAGCCTTTTGGTACATATATCCACACATATTCAACCAAGAAGGCTTTTGGTTATAGAGACTTAATTGTGGAAAAGTCTTAATTACATATTTAATTCCTGTCTAAGATGTAGGATAACACAGATTTTCTGTTTCTTCTTGTGTAAGTTCTGGTAAATTTTGTTTTAGGAATTTGTCCTTCATCTAACTTGTTAGATTTCTTGACACGAATATTCCCTAATTACTGTTTTTATGATTGCAGGATCTGTGCTTATGTCTACTTTGTCATTCTTGATACTGTTTATTTGTACCCTTTTCCACTTCTTTTAACCTTGTCTTGCTTGGGCTCTATCAATTTAATATCTTCAGATTTAGTCTTCTACACTGCATGATTATTTTCTACTTTATTTATTTCTATCATTCTTTCTTTCCCTCTGCTTCCTTTGGTCTAATTTGATTTTTTTGGGTAACTTTTTGAGGTTGCTACTTTGATCACGAAATTTGAGTTTCTACTTTGATTCTTTGTAGTGTTTTGAAACAAGCTTTATAGCTTCACATGAAGTCAATCTCTATAAATGCTTCAGGTTCATTTGAAGAAAATGTGAATTTTTCAGTTGTTGGGTAGAGCATCTTACCTATATAAACTAGATCAAATGTGGTGTTTTGTTCAAACCTACGTCCTTATTGACTTATCTATGTATTCTTTCAACTGCTGAGGGAGAATGGTTAAAATTTCTCACTATGATTTTGGATTTTAGTTCCGTTGGCTTATTACATGAGGCTGTGATTTTTGGTACATACAAATGTATATCATAATAGATTCATCTTTTTAAGTAGTAAGTTTTAACTTTCTACTTTGATATTATATCAATATAACACCTTTCTTATTAATTTCCATTCAAATTTCACTCTTTCTCTATCCTTACATGTAAGGTGTTTCGACTACAAGTGTTTTTTAAAAAAATTGGTCTCACAATGTTTGTTTGTCTTTTTTTTAACTGGATAGTGTGCTGCACTTACATATAAATGGTTTTGGTAGATTCTATTTCTTTACAATTCTTTGTGAGCTGAGTATACATCCTGCTTCATTGACTTTAGGTTTCCCCGTTTGTCTTCTGACCTTTGAGAGGTAAGTAAAGTTATCCCTGCTTCTTGCCCACTGCTCTGTCATGGGAACATCATATCCCAGAGAAGATGGGCTCTTTGAACCTGAGTCTCAGAAGAAGACGACAGGAAGGACAAACCAGATATCATCCCCTAGCCTGGAGCTGAACTGACATAGTCTGCCCTCTAGCTGCTAATAAGCAGTAAGAGCAAGAAACACTTTTGCAAGCCACAGAGATTTTGAGGCTGTGTGTGTGTGTAGCCTAATGAAGCGATTGATCTAGAAAAGCATACCAGAAATGCGGTGTTGCTATAAAAGAACACCAAATATGTGTCTGTGACCTTCTGAGTTGGGCAAATTGTTACAGGAGACTGAGAAATAAATGGCAACACATGGTATGCAGTGTCAAAACATTTGGTAAGACTGTCACCTGTGATTCCTTGGAAAGCAGACAAGTTAATAAATATATGACTGTCTAATTGCTGGTAAGACAGAATCTTAATAATTTTAGTTGGTTACTTTTAGCTGCATTTCTTTAGTTACTAAAAGATAGTAATGAGCTCAACAAAGTACTGGTGTGTTTGCCAGTAGGAAAGAAAGCCCTCAGTGAGGCTGATATTTCAAAGACTAGAAAGAACCTGGCTTTGAAATCAGATACGTTTTTATATCCCAGCTCAACCATTTATTACAGCATGGTGTATTAGTTAAGAAAAGTGGTTTCTGTTTTGGTTACAAACAACTCCAAAATGTCGTCAGCTTTAAGCTGATGCTTAAGCTTTAAGATGATGAACTTTAATAAAGTTCCTTAGTTATGTCTGGTGAATATATCCACCCTGGTGAACTGGGCACTCTACCCCCCATAGTCCTGGTCACAGTCAGGGGTACAGGCTTATGGATTCTCCAGTTCACCATACACTCCCATTTGGCAGGAAATATGAACATACAAATGGACAAAGAGAGTTCTCACTCAGAACACATTGAGTCAAAGCAGCCTTATTCCTGCTTTCTTCAAGCCAGTGTGAATAACCTAATAGAGCATAATGTGGATGCTAAAGTTTGAGCAGGATTATTAGCAGCCAGCTACAGTGTCATATCATCTCCTGTTTAAATATATGGGCAACACTTATGTTTGCATCTTAATTCATACTTTTTAAATCCAGGTATTTTTGTAATCATCCTTTCTTCTCTAGTGGTGACTGAGGTGCCAGGCGCTGTAGTGGACAGTAAAGAGATGTTAAGGCATAGTCCTGACCTCAGGCAGTCTATCACCCCTAGAAGACCCATTGCAATAACATCCACCACAGCCGGGTTTAGTGCCACAAAACTCGTGTAGAGCTCTAACCGTGCTCTGACGTGCTTAGCTAGAGACTTACAATGGTGGTGTTTGGCTTTTGTTTTCCTTTGGCAGAAGATCATTTCTCAGGTTCACAACAACTTCATCCTTGCTTATTCTTAACTGAAAGCTCTGGACTATAATTAAAAACAGTAGTTATAAAGCTTTCAATATATACTCAACAACATTATCTGTAAAAAGTGCATCAGACATACAGACATACTAACAAAAAGCCTTGGAGGTAGGTGTCATTACTCTAGATTACAAATGAGAAAACTGACGCCAGAAAGGTTAAGAAATTTATGCAAGTTTGCAAAACTCAAAAGTGGGAGAGCTGAAACTTAGAAACCAAGCAGTTTTACTCTTAAGCCCTGGTTTTGACCACAAGTTCTAATCAGTTGCCCTTTTAGGATTCTGATTTCTCATTTGTCCTTCAAGTTAAGATATTCTAGAAATCCATTTACAACAAATTCTGTTATGTATTTTTTTCATATAACATGCCCACAATCCTGAGAACATAGTTTTTGACTGAAGCATCTCTTCCTCTCTCTATTTTTACTATCACTTATTTTTCCCTTAGGTCTCCACAGAAGAAGGCCTGAGCCTGGCCAGGGAATATAAGTGTGCTTTTCTTGAGACCTCTGCGGCCCTCAGATTCTGCATTGATGATGCCTTTCACGGTCTGGTGAGGGAAATCCGCAAGAAGGAGTCCATGCCATCTCTGATGGAAAAGAAACTGAAGAGAAAAGACAGCCTGTGGAAGAAGTTAAAAGGCTCACTGAAGAAGAAGAAAGAAAACATGACATGATACCCTTGCTTCTAACTCCCTTCTCTCTGAATTTTATCAGTCGGACAATTCCAGATGTTGCATTCTGCTTCAATATTTTCTGTCTCTCTCTCCTTTTCTCTTTAAATATCTGCCTATAGGTAAAAGAAGATCTGCATAACTGTACCTCTTGAGATAGTTTTGTTTTGCCCTTAACCGTTGGAAGGATTTTGTCAATCAGCCGGATATGCTGTTTAAGTTTTTACAATATATTACTAAATAAAATTGACATTCCAATTGCCTCATTTCCCTTTAAAGAGTCTAGCTTCATTTGGTATGCTGTCTGGTTATAGAGGAAATTCAAAATTGCAGACAGAATGATAAAAGGCTCAGGGGATCTGCCTTTGCCTGATAAGACTCTGATTGTTTGCATTTCAGGAATCTCAGTAAATAATGAAGCAGCTCAGGAAGCAATTCAGAGCAGGAGTCTGCAGCCCTGTCTTAACTGTAGAAGTCTTGGTGCTTTTTTGTGAAGATAGAGGAATTATTAATAATAGGAACCAGTTGTGGGTCATTGGGGGGCTGAGAGGAAATATCCCTGTATTTGCAGTGCTCTGCCCTGTTAGGCTTTGGCAAAATTATCACAGTGAAGTCACTGAGCTGTGGCAAAAGGATATTGTCTGTGTAGCAGGCGGAGAGAGGCTAATAGGAACTTGGTGGTTCTGATGTTCATAAAAAGACACCCTGCTTCCTTGCAGTGGGAGTCCCTCCTAGGACTGCTTCACCTACACTGGGACCAACCACCTGCAGGGTAAGAAACTTGTTAATCCAGAGACCCTATATTCTCCCTCTGTTGCCATAATTTCTTCTCTCTTCTTACTCAAACCATGAACCACCACCAGTTAGAGGCTCTTTTTCTTATTTGTTTACAAAGGATCATCATGGGAAATCAAATTGTCTATTCACGTATTGATCCCACTGTGTGATTTGTTTTATTCAAATTCAAGCTTAGAAAGCACCTTACCTGAACAGTTCTGAATGTTTAACAGACAAGTATTAAATAAATAATAAATATGAGATGGAATCTATCCAACCAGTCTTCATGGGTTGGGGACAGTTTTTATCATAAATCAGAGAAAAGGAAGGATGAAGGGCATAGTTATCATACAACATGTAAACACTCATTCTCTTTTTCTCAGTGCCCCTAGAACTTGTTAATCTCTGAAAATGCAGGAATGACTCACTCAAGGTAGCTTAACATACAGTTGGAAAACTCACTTGCCTGTAGAACAGTGGGATTATACATTATGAGATGAGAGAACACATTTTACATAGTAACATGGATACAGCTGGAAGGAATTTAGAGATCATAAATATTTAACTGGTGGACTAAAGTTTCAGCCTTTCAGAATAGTGTACTTGTGGGTCCTTTTATTGCTTGGAACCAAGGCCTTTGTCAAAACCACAGGGACTTCATTGCTCTTGCTCCTATGAACTAGTCATACAATTAAATGCTGCCAAGTCTCTCCCTTTGAGTTCTCTCAACCCTCATATTCTATGGTGTAGGGCACAAAGTATTTTCCCATTCCACAGCGTCCTGAAACCAAATCCACTTCATCTTTTCATTCTCAGGCATTCCTAATTAAGGGAAAAACCAAATTTTAAAAAAGAACGCATGGAGATGATATAAAGAAAGATATTCTTAGGGTTACAGAACTGGTCTTTGCTTCCTCCTGTCATTGGTTCTGAATGTTTAATACTCTGTTTCTGTCCCGTAAGGGGTTAGTACATTCTTTGCCTCCTGGAGCCCCTGACCTTCCACGTCTGAGGAGATCCTGTGAACTCTTCTGTTTGCTAGAGTATGCAATCTAGGAAACATAGCACGTGGCACTTAGTTTTATATGATGGAACTCCATCATTGAAAACCTGACGAGTACCTAATCTATGAATACTAATAGTGTTTGGTTCATTTCCTAACACAACTCAGTCTTTATTGTAAGCTCCACTGCCTTTGGCTCTAGAGTTTTGTATCTCTCTTTTACTCTTCTTTCTTTATACTCTTTGAATGCTAATAAATATTTTATATATTTTAGAAACTTTTAGTGAGGTTTAGATTGGGTAACACTTGGCAAGTCCTACTATTTCACTCTATAGAAGGAAAGAGGTCTGTAATTTATCACCTGGGGGCTGCATGGATTTGAGATAGTTATTATAAGCAGAGATTAAGGCAGCCTTCAAGCATTCTTTTAAACCAGTCTTTCTTCTGGAAGACTGGGCAGAAGGAAATGTTCCAGAAGAATAAAACCTAGATATTTCTGCCCAAGGGCTATCGATTCATTCTCTTGGCATAAGACCTAAGTGCCAAGATCTTGTTTTTGATCATTATCCCTGAAAACTTCCAACCAGACCTAGAATATCTAAGTCAATCTCAAAAGCTCAGAGAAGAAAACCACAAAGTACACATGACTGCATTGCTAAGGGAGTGTCAAGAAAGTCTTGAAAATAAGCATCCATGTCCATTGTAGATGACTGTGTAATCACCCAACACAATTTATCAAATAGTGACCAAAAGCCTACTATGTACCAAGCACTTTTCTAGATCTCACACTCGTGTGTGTGAGTTTAATGAGGCACTTGGGAAATTCTAAACACAGTTTTCTACTACCCAGAAATGTATCATCTATCTATTTTTAGGTGTTTTTCACTATCTTGTAGGTCCCCATGATAAAATAATTTCTCAGATCAGAGACAATAGCAGTCTAAAATACTATATTTTGTGGTCAGTAGGTACAGGTTGAGCTTGGGAACTTCCACAGAAAATGCCAGTGAGGAAAAAATATGGGCACTTGGGTCAAACATTACTCACATCATACTCAGATGTGCAAGGAACAAACAGCTACTTTATTTCTAACTCATCTGTTCTTTCTCACAAGCCCCTGACTAAAGGGTAGCTGGGGCAAGGGGGTACTAAATTTTAATTCATTGCAGTAGTTTAGTGCCAATATGAGGCAATAATTTAAGAAATATCTTTAAATAACACAACCTCTGCATTGTGTACTTAGGTCAGTGTTTGATCATTCAAATTTCTGTCCTGTTTCCTTTCCAAAACTGTATGTGGTTATAGGGGAAAGGCATGGCTTACATGATCTCATGGCAGAATTCCCTCCTCATCTTCTAAGTCCTATAGTATCATCATCCTCTTTAATCTTTTTAACCAAGGGTCTGCCAACAAACTGGACAACTTAGAAGAATAGGATAAGTCCCTAGAAACATATAACCTATCAAAACTAAAGTAGGAAGAAAGAGAAAACTTGAACAGACTGATTACCAGCATTGAAATTAAATCAGTAATCAAAAAACTCCCAACAAACAAAAGTCCAGGACCAGATGGCTTCACAGGGGAGTTCCACCAAACATTTCAAGAAGAGTTAATACCTAGTCTTCTCAAACTATTCCAAAAAAATAGAAAAGGAAAACTTCCAAGTTCATTCTATGAGGTCAGCATTACCCTGATACCAAAACCAGATAAAGGTACCACAGACAGACAACTACAGGCCAATATATTTGATGAACTTAGATACAAAAATCCTTAACAAAATACTAGAAAATGGAATCCAATGACACATTTAAAAAAATCATACACCACGATCAAGTGGGATTTATTCCAAGATGCAAGGTGGTTCAGTACTCCCAAAAGAATTAATACATCACATCAATAAAAGGATAAAAACCTCATGATCATTTCAATAGATATAGAAAAAGCACTCAGCAAAGTACAACATCCATTCATGATAAAAATCCTCAACAACACAGGTTTAGAGAGAACATACCTCAATGTAATAAAGGCCTTATATGAAAAACCCATAGTTAACATCATACTCAATGGTGAAAAACTAAGAGCTTTTCCCCTAAGGTCAGGAACAAGACAAGGATGTCTATTCTCACCGCTTTTATTCAACATAGTACTAGAAGTCCCAGCCACAGCAATCAGACAACATAAAGAAATAAAAATTACAAACTTGGTAAAGAAAAAGTAAAACTCTATTTGCAGATGACATGATAGTATATATATATAGAAAACCCTAAAGACTCCACCAAAAAACTAGTAGAACTGATAAATGAATTCAGTAAAGTGACAAGATACAAAATCAATGTATAAGGGTCTGGCCTGATTTTTTTAAACTCCATTTTATTGTCATAATATCACTTGACATTGACATCTACCCTCAATAAATTTTTAACTATATGATATATTACTGCTGACCAGAGGTAAAATGTTGCGCATCAGTTCTCTAGAGCTTATTCATCTTGCTTGAAACCTTATGGCTTTTGATTAGTAACTCCCACTTCCCCCTCCCTACAGTCCCTGGCAACCATCTAATTCTGTTATGGGACTGGTTGACTCTGATGATATGTTGGAGGTACGCAGGTTGGGCCATGGTAAATAGGCACTTTCTACTTGTGTGCATGAAATTGCTCTTTGCCTTTGGATCTCAAGGTCCTTCTCAACACAGTGTCTTTACTCTGACCCCAGGTCTTTTCTAGGCACTTTTACCAGCACCTATACCTCTCATACACAGGCCATGGGGATTCCTGAGCACTGCCTCAGTCAAGCTTTGCAGCTCTGCCCCCCACCTCTATTGAGCTCATGTGCTTCCCAAAGGAATCTAGCTTACTCTTAGGATTAATTAGCAAAAGTGATATACCAGCATCGATCAATTAGAATGTACCATATCAGCTATAAACACTAACTGTGTCCATGACCACGGGAAACTTGGTTACTAGCCCAAGTTCTCAAACTTCCCTGTCATTGGTCGTAAGGAACCTCCCACAATTTGTCAGTCAGAGGGACCTGGGGTGTGGGATTAGGAAGAGGATCCTGATGTATAGTCCATTTGTTTTTCATGTCTCTCTTCCACAAGCCACCTACTAGAAGGGAGTAGGCTGCATGCTTTTTTTTTCCCTAAGTTATCCTTCAACAACATGCTGGCGTGCAAAATAAATAAGAAAATAGAATTTAATAGTCCAAGATGAGAAATGCCTTGCTTGTTGTAGGTGGCTTCTATTCTTCCGAAGCACCAAAATCTACTGCTTCGAAATATGGAAACCTATCTCAATAAAGATGTCACATACTTTTTTAAAAAAAGCCATGGATCAAAAAAAAATTTTAAGATAGAATATTTTAAAATATTTCAGAACATAAAGATCCCCATCACACATGTAATACCTTAAGTCTTCTGAACATATTTGTATACACTGAAGTTGTAGTTCTTCTGGTTTGGGTCTTTACATGATACTAGGAGATGCCCTAAAGCCAAATTAGCCTAAATCCTCTACTGTCAGCTTGCATTTGAAACCTTGTGCTTTGCTTGAGGTTTTCCCATTAGAGTTTCTATATGGGGTTAGATGGCAAAATGCCATCATTTTTTTCAGTCCATATATCCACTATAAATGTAAGTGTAAGAAAGTAGAAAATTTCTCATTAAAATGTCAACAACATAAATATATTTGTCATATGATTAGTTGCTATTTTTAAAAGCAGAGCAGATGGGCCTATAGTAGAAGGGAAAAGAACATGTGAATTTTTATGAGTCAAGAGCACCTAAACCATGCATCACTTGGGGGATAACAGGTCCATGCAGCCTTCTGTACCTGGGAACGAGGGACGTACAGGATAGAACAAGGTGACAGGATTGTGCAAGGACAAAGGGATGTTGACCACCGAAGCTGGGCAGGGAGTAAGCATGTACACAAAACTCACACGGACAGACTATGTCCTACTTCCTTCACCCTTTTGGCTTCACGTCCTACTCTGCCTCTAATATTCTATTACATACTGAGATAACTTGGTGTAATTCTCTCCCTTCAAAATCCTGGTGTAAATAATTAAATTTTATGTCTAGGAAAGCCTATCAATCAACATTTCAGCTCTGTAAAAACGGGTGCAAAGTAATTATAAAAGTATTATCAAATTAATGATAATATCAGTGTGATATGTATTCAATTCATTAAAAAAAATATATGCCATACTGGGGTACGTGGGTGGCTCAATTGGTTAGGCATCCAACTCGTGATTTTGGATTAGGTTGTGATCTCAGGGTCATGAGATTGAACCCCATGTTGGGCTCCCGGCTCAGCAGCGAGTCTGCTTGGGATTCTCTCTGTCCCTTTGCCGCTCCCCCCACTCATGCATGCTTTCTCTGTCTCTCAAATAAATAAATATTAAAAAATATATTCCATAGTAATTAGCCTTTGTATATTAAAAAAAACTTTAAATAAAAATAAGTAAGTTAATCAATTAAATACTAGTGCTTCAAGCAACCATAAAAATCATTTAACCCTGTTCCCTCTGAGGTTCAGAGCAAAGAGAATCCTCTAGCCATGTCTCCTCACCCTCATTCTGGTCCTCCATTTCATGCCCTTCACTGCCCAGTAGGGTCCTAAGAGGACAAAAACCAATTTGAAAATGCCTGTTCCTTTAATGTTTTTTTCTCTCTCAAGGAGGAGGCAGAGAGGGAAGAGAGATGTGACAACTTCAGGCTCGTGAGGTGTCAGCAACTCCAGACACCAATTTCTGCTAGAATAACTTTAGGTTATTGTCACTTCCATTTTTAGTAAAAGTGATCTCAAATGAAGGGAAAACATATTTTCTGATGTGCCCAGCATGCCACTAAGATCACAACAATAATTTATTCTGTGGACTGGCTATGTTGCAATTTGGGTATCATTCAGCTTTCTCTAGAGGTGTAATTAAAACCAGGTAATAAATTAACAAAAAAATATGGTTTCTAGAGTAGATCCATAGTGTCTCTTTAAAATCTATGAAATATGAGGACTGTTTACCTCCGTTTTTAGCTTAGGCCAATAGGACACTGAGGGCAATGCTATCGTAAGTCATCCCTCCCGGTAATGCATCCGACAAGGGGGCGAGCATGTCAATTAAGGGGAGTTTACCCAAGATTTAAAATGTATCACTATTGAGAAGTGCTGGACTTACAGCAATTCGAGTGTATATTTATGTGCAGAAGAGGTAAAGAGAGGAATAAAAGCACTCTCAGTGTACCACTGCCCTCGAGACACAGGAAAAGCCAAAACAACTATGAATTACAGACACAAAGTTCACATCGTGCCTAAATCACACACAGACTTTGTGACTTTGGCTTATTCAAGTCCTTCACCTTTCTGAGTGCTAATCAGTTTCCACATAAAATGGGGATGGGGCCAAGACACAAAAAGATGGATATTTTTTTGAATGGTTCATCTTGGTCTTTGGCATACATTGCATAATTTATTTTATAGCATATCCTGTGAATTTATTAGGTTTTTAATAGGTTAATAGAAATTATTTGTATCCCTCCTCCTGTTTGAGAGGAAAGAGGAACTCTACAGATGCAAATCTAGGGCCAAAACCGTCAAACTAAAATGACAGATGATCTACTAATTCACAAGTAGTTAATTCACTCAAATACATTTAATCATGTTAATTCACTCAATATTTATTCATGTATTCATTCACTTAATATTTTTGAGCTTGTGTTGTATACAGCACACCTTGCTTGACATTTTTTACTAACTTTTCAGTAATCACATAATAAGCTGAACCATTCATACATATATCAAAAAATATTTCTGAGTGCCTATCTGGGGATATAACTGTACAGAAACAGTGATGGCCCTTGGACTCTTGGAGTCTAATCAGGAAGAAAGAGAGCAATAAAATATTTCAATTTGTACTATTAAAATTGGGACTATAACCAATACTGTAAGGAGAGTGATGGCATGTAAATATCATTCATAATGGGAGGATTTAAGGAAGTGAGGACTTCCCTGAAGACACGAAGATTGTGTGGGATATGAAGGAGAAGCACGACTTGTTTAGCCCAAGTGGAGAGGGAGGATGTTGAGGCGTTGCAGGCATCAAGGACAGCCTGCACATCTGCCCCAAGGCAAGCGGACGCACGGTAAGTGGGGTCGGTCAGTACAGCAGGGATGGAAAAGAGAAGAGGTCCACGACGTGAGGAGACAGGAGGAGAAATTTGGAACAAAACCATGCAGGTCTGTTCAGGTGAGAGTTGAATTTGGACTTTATCCTGAGAAAAATGAGAGGCTGTAAAAGGGATTTAACGGATGAATTATAAATTATTTGCCTTTTAAAATGGTAATTCTGGCTCTGGAGAACAGACTGGAAGGAGAATAGAGTAAAATACCATAACTCTGTTTTATCAGAAATTATGTAATTTAATACCTATAATTTACTCAGAGCTGAATAAAAATTTGAGAAAACAGGTCACTCTGGAAAATGTGATGCTGTCATTTTCATAGCAATGACCATATATTCTTTCCTCCTTTTCCCATCGAATTTTACAAAGCCCTTCTCTGAACACACTAAGGAGTTTATTCAGATAAATAAACTGATTAAACTATATCTTTTCAATTAAATCTAGGAAAGGATCCTTTCAACTCTATCTACGAAAGTATGGCTATAGCAGGTCACAATTGCACTGAACATCCTTAGAGAGTTCCCTAATATGCTGGTATTCCACACATCAGTCCTTTGCCTATTATAACATGTTGATTCCTGCAACCCATCCCAATTCATTAAGGTCACTTCCTGGAGACTCAGAACACAATCTGTAGAAACTGACTGAGGTTCTTTTGTTGTGTTCTATTTTATTGTAATTGAGAAGCTAATCAGGCTCTTAGAGATGAAGGAAAGAGGGAAGATGAAGACATCAAACCTCATTAATAGAAAACAGGATGTGTTTGCTCAATACTTGGAGACTCTTCTTATAAAGAAGGAAGATCAGCAAGCCTTAAGAGGTTGTGCCTAACGGAAATGAATGAGGTGAGGATATATTACATCTGTGAGAAACAAGGGAATAAGGCATTTTTCCCCCTCAAACTTTTTCCGAACCTCTAGTTTGACCCTGTTGTTGATCTCAGTAGAAGAAAGGAAAGTGCAGCGAGCCTCACAAAGTGCAGGTTATTTATCCTATAAGACTAACCTGATACTAGGGATGCAGTTAAACATATGCGTTTTTTTCTTTCTTTTTTTTTTTTTTAAGATTTTATTTATTTATTTGACAGAGAGAGAGGCATCAAGAGAGGGAACACAAGCAGGGGCAGTGGGAGAGGGAGAAGCAGGCTTCCCGCTGAGCAGGGAGCCCGAGAGGGGGCTCGAGGCGGGGCTCGATCCCAGAACGCTGGGATCATGACCTGAGCCCAAGGCAGACGCTTAAGGATTGAGCCACCCAGGCACCCCTACATATATGTTTCAAAACAAGTTTGAGGCTCCCAGCTTAGAATCTTAGGCTCCTTATTCCTAATTTCCATTCCTTTGTTATCCCTTCTAATTCAGAAAAAGGGGCTGAATCAGATTTTTTTTTAAATACACTATGGCAGAGACAAGTAGAGGTGTTACCCTTTATTGGCTATTATATAAACACCAATGTTGACCTATGTGAATGATTGTAGAAATTTCAAACAGAAACCCTAATTTCCCAGCAAACATGTACTGATTAAAATGAGTTTGGGGAGACTTCTGTTTCTAAAATAGGGCAGAGACTAACTATTCCCTGATTCTCTCCTATAAATAAAATATCCTGGAAATTCTTCATCAGACAATGATAACTCTGAAAGCTGGAAGAGGAGACCAGCTAGGAACCTCAGGAACTGAGGAATGACAATATAAGTTCTCAGAGTCTCTTTATTATTTCTCATATACTCCCAGACTAGGTACTGGAGAGGAAGAAAGAAAAGGGGGAGGGAGGGAGGACAGAGAAAATAAAGCCCAAAAGAGGCATAATGGGGAGTCCCAGGCTCTGTTTCACAACTGAGACCCCAGCAATTGCCCAACCAGCCAGCAACAGCCCACAAGACAGACCTGAACGATACAAGCTTCTACTTCACAACCTGACTTGACAGCAGTTTGATCCACTAGCACTAGGAGACCCCAAGCCATCAGAGTTCCATTCTGGAACCAGGGCAATGTGGGTAGAGGACTACCATCACCAGGAGCTATAGCAAAACTTCAAAACACTACAGCCCCCACCCCACGATTGAGGCCCTAGGTGGCAATCTAATCTGGAAGTGACAGCTTCAGCGAAGCCCTGCTTCTCTGGCCTCTACCTAGTGGCATAGAGAGACCCAGACTCAGTGGCTTCTGCCCTCTTGCCTACCCAGAACAGGGACTGTGATAGAAGGGTAGTGCCTTTTGCCCATGAATATAGCACCGGCAGAGACTGAGTCCCAGCACTACCAGAATAATGACCAGAATAATGAAGCAGAGCAAATTAACATTGCAAGGGATCTGTGAGCTGTCATTGGAACGAAAGCGCACAAAAGTAGAACAGAACTCTGCAATGTACCTAAGCAACAAATCTATCTGAATTGGAAATTAAGTAAGATCAACAATCTCCTATCAAAATAACTAACATGTCCAGGATATAACAGATACCAAAAATGAGGAAAATCATGATCTGAATAAGAAAAGACAATCAATTAATGCTGATACCATGATGACTCAGATGCTGAAATTATCTGACAAGGATTTGAAAGCATCTGTCATAAAAATGCTTCAACAACCAGTTATGAATTCTCTTGAAACAAAAGAAAAGGTAGAAAAACTGAGCAAAGAAAAATTTTTTTAAAAAAGAACCAAATGCAAAGTATAGAAGTGAAAAATACAATAACTGAAATAAAAAAAAACACCTCATTAAATGATCTCAAAAGTAGAATGGAGATGACAGAGGATAGAATTAGTAAATCTGAAAATAGATCAATAGAATTCACCCAATCTAAACAACAGAAGACTGCAACAAAAATGAACAGTCTCTTGTGCACAGTGAAGAAAACCATCAACAAAACAAAAAAGCAAGCTACTGAATGGGAGAAGATATTTGCAAACAATATATCCAAAGAAGGGTTAATACCCGAAATATATATAAAAACATACAGCTCGACACCAGAAAAACAAATAAAATGATGAAAATGGGCAGAGGATTTGAGTAGCCATTTTTCCAAAGAACACAATACTCATGAAAAGATGCTCCACATCACTAATTATCAGGGAAATGCAAATTAAAACCATAACGAGATACCACCTCACACCAGTCAGAATGGCTAGTATCAAAAAGACAAGAAATAACAAGTCTTAAGAGGATGTGGAGAAAAGGGAACCTTTGTGCATTATTGGTGGGAATGTAAATTGGCGCAACCACTGTGGAAACAGTATGGAGGTTCCTCAAAAAATTAAAAGTAGGAATACCATATGAACCAGTAATCCCACTACTGGGGATTTACCCAAAGAAAATGAAAACACTAATTCAAATATAACCCCTATGTTTATTGCAGAATCATTTATAATACCCAAAATACAGAAGCAACTTAAGTGTCCACCAATAGGTGAATGGATAAAGATGTCGTGTACACACACACACACAGGAAAATTACTAGGCCATAAAAAAGAATAAGATCTTGCCATTTGGGACAACATGGATGGACCTAGACGGTACTATGCTAAGTGAAATCAGTCAGACAAAGACAAATACCATACAATTGCACTTAAACGTGGAATCTAAAAACAAAAATAAAAACAAAGAAATACAACAACAACAACAACGAAAACAGAAACAGACCCATAAATACAGAGAACTAATGATTGCCACAGGGATGGGGGGAGAGGGATGGGCAAAATGGGTGAAGGGGACTGGGAGGTACGGACATCCAGTTATGGAATGAATAAGTCTTGGGGATGAAAGGTACAGCATAGGGAATATAGTCAAAGGTATTATACTAGCATTGTACAAGGACAGACAGTAGCTGCACTCGTGGTGAGCACAGTATAATGTATAGAGCTGCTGAATCATTATGTTGTATATCTGAAACTAATGTAACATTGTATGTCAATTACACTCAAAAAAAAAAAAAAAAGAACAGAGCATCAGCATTCTGTGGCATAATGACAAAAGATCTAATGTTCATTTTATCAAAGTTCCAGAAAAACAGGAGAGCAGACTGAAAAATAATTCAGAGAAGTTAGGTCGGAAAATCTCTCAAACCAGGGTGGAACGCACAAACATACAGATACAAGAAGTTGAGAAAACTATCAACAGGATAAGCCCAAAGAAATCTATATTAAGACACACCATGATTAAACTGAAAACAAAGGAAAAAAATCTTTAAAGCAACCAGAGAGAAATGATGCATTAACAGTAAAAGGAAAAACAATTTAAATGACAGGAGATGTCTCACATGAAACCAAGGGGACCAGAGGAAAGTGGCACAACATTTTTCAAATACTGAAAGAAATGAACTAGCAACCCATATCTTATATCGGGTGAAATGATCCTTTAGGAATGAAAGGGAAATAGACCCATTCTCAGGTGGCAGGAAAGGGAGAAAATTTGTTGCTAACAGACCTTTTTAGGTCCAGCTTTTGGAATGGCTACAGGAAGCTCTTCAGAGAGAAATAAAATGATGAGAGTGCATGCGATCTTCAAAAAGGAGAGGACTGGATAAATATAGAAGAGGCTAGACAGAAGAAAAGTCTGCACAGAGGACAGTTCTTGGGATAGGCTGCTTTGTGGACCAGCGCATGGCAGGACGATAAAGTCAACCTTCCCAGGGCCTTCTCTTCTTCGGCCTTTTTGTCTGTTTTACCTATTCTTTTAATCCTATTAAACAAGCTTCTATCTTTGTTCTTTCAAAACTGCCTATCACTTAATCCTCACTGATTTCAAATGATCTTAAACAACCAAATAAGCCGTATAGTATTAGGCAAGTTATAATCTTTCTGAGCCTCAATTTCTTAATCTGTAAAATGGGAATAATATTTCCCCCAAAAAAGGCTATTTCACAGATGGACGTGAATAATAAATGAGGTTATGTACATTGAGAAACACTGCAGAATTTCTTACACAGTGGGTGTTAAATGAGTAAGTAAATGAATAAATGTAGATAGTGCTGGTGAAGTAACGCATTTGTGCTCTAGGCTTTCCATAGAAAAGATGAGAATGTCTTGTCATAATGTGCCTTGTCAGAGAGCACATGAGTCCATTTGGAAAATATTAGCCTTCTTCCTTTTAGAAGTGAATCAGCCAGCATGCTTGCAGCAAAACAAAATAATTTATGATCCTTAAAAGACAGAAGCGAGGGGAATCTTTATTTTTGCTTTTGCACTCTACAAAGGAAGGTCAGATAGGAGGGTTCTCCCACTACAACTTCAGCCTGGTAGGTACCACTGCTAAAATGCCCAGAAAGTGGAGAATGAAGTCTCAAAAGGATGTAAGTATGCCCAACTCTATTGAAAGGCAGGTCACTGCTGCCTACGTCTCATTTCTTAATCAAGTCACTGACCTTTAAGTAAATCAAGGCTTTAAAAAAAAAAAAAAGAACCTTTTCCATTGATGTCATAACGTCAGTAAACTTATTAAATGCTCTATAATTAAACTGATGTTCGACATGCAATTTCCCCAATGTAGCAGAACAGCCAACAGGCTTGAAACCAATGCCCTTGTGATGCACAGATCTGTTTAGTTCTATTTTAATTATTCAAGGAAATAAAATCTAAAAGGTCTTTGATGAATATTGCTTAAATGTTTAAGCAGGCATATTCCAGAGGATATGTAACAGAACACAACGTAATTGCAGAGAAGAGGAAAAGGAAAAGGCATCTCAATTTTAAATACATTGTATTTCACTCAAGCTCCAAATTCCACAGAAATATGAGTAGCAAATTTAAGTCTTCAGAGAGAATCTAAGGACTCCATGTTATGAAAAAGATGAAGAATTCAAAATGAGAAAAAAAATATTCATTTGTAGTTGGCCTTCTAAAAAATCAATTCTTAGCATGGAAATTCAATTTAAAAGAAAAATTCATTCAAGACTAATTATTAATTTGCAAAGAGATTCTTCAATTACATTGGTATTCACTTTAGTAAATGCAGCCCTCACCCTGACCTTGTGCATTTAAAAGACTTTTATATTTGGAGAGACTAAAAGCCCTGAAAAGCATACCCAGAGCCAAGGGCCAAACAGAGGAGAGAACAGAAGAGAAATACGGTCAAAAGTTGAGAGCTGGATTAATAGCATTAGGGTTAAGATCATAAGACTTATAAAAGATCAATGAAAAGGCAAATGGCTAAGGGAAAAGATGGGAAGAACAGAAGCAAACGGCTTTATTATATTTGAAGAATTAACTCCAAATAGGGTAGAGGAAACAATTGAGGACACACAGAAATGCATTAAAGTAGCAAAATCAAATCTTACCACTTTCTTGTTCAGAACCACTAACGGCTTCTCATCACTGCGAAGCTTTAATGCAGATCCTAAACTCCTATATGAACAGGCCCCTCTCTAACTTTCTCCCGGCACTTTGCGTCTACTGGTGGAACCCAGACCTCACGTAATACTTATAACTGAATTCAACTCAACAGTTTCTTTACCTTCAATATCAGTTCAAATTATTTGAACAACAGAATATCCAACTCAGAAGAACTTAAACCATAAAAGAGCTTTGTCACTTCACATAAAAAGAAGTATAAGGTAGGATAGCTCTGGGGTAGCTCCTAATCGGCTAATTCAGGATCTTGAAAAGTGTCTTGAAAAAGACATACATTCTTCCGAGCTTTTACTCGGTCATTCTTAATGTTTGTCTAGCTTCTTCATAGTTGCAAGATGGCTGCAGCATCACATCCCCCCGCATCTATATCCATAAGAAAGAAAAGGCATTATCCCTTCCCTATTACTTTAAGAGCTAAGAACTCTTCCCAGAAGCAACATCTGCAGACTTCTCGTCACATCTCATTGATGAGAACCACCTCACGTATCAGTGGTGTGGGGAATGTTGCTACCATGATTGATTTAGACACAGCGAGATTTGCCTTCTGATCCAGCCTTTCTTGAAATGCATAGCCTTTTATAATATGACAAAATGAGAGTTACCTTAGCAAGGAAAGGCTGCTAATAGGGAGGAAAGGAGAGAGTAGGCTTCTGAGTAGTTCACAACAATTGCAGCCTCTATATGCCAGGGAATTCTTTGTAAGCCAGGCAGTGTCCATGAGAAAGTAAAGATGTCAATCATTATTTGATATGGAGGGAATTTTAATGTTGGCAATTCTATTTATACATCTTTCCTGTTTTACTTTGTGTGTGTGTTAAGGCATGCCTCTAAGGAATTCATTAGCTGGGAGACTTTGTATTTCATATTTTGTCTCTTCTAGGACCCAGAACTATGAAGAACTATCCTAGCATTAATAGAATTTACCTACAAATAATAACTTGTTAAAACACAGAGGAAATGAATTCTATCAATATACGCCATTCTTTTAAAATAAAGAAGGAAATTTATTTTGATGTTTTCTCCATTTTTCCAATTAGTCTGTATCTTTAATATTTTGGAACTTCTGATATAGAAAAAATAAGGTATTCATTACTTTGCGAAGAGAAGGATCAATATGACATTATTTATATATTTCACTGCATCCAATAGATACACTCTTGCAAAGTGGTATGCATAAGCTAATTTTTTATAAATTTAATAAATGAAAGCTACCCTTCAAAGGATTTTCTGTATGGATGTGTATATATATGTATATACATACGTGTATATATGTATACATATATATATATATACCCACACACATACACAAATGCAAATTATGTGTGGTTAGTATAAAGTTTCATGTACAATAACTTGCTTTTTTCACTAAATTATTTATAAACATAATTCTTAATGACTACAAAAAAGTCCATCATATTAATCTATCATATAATACTTAATCATTCATCTAACATTGAATATTTAATTTGTTTAGGTTTTCAATATTATGAACATCACAGTGATGGCATATTTATACACGATTTTTGTCTGCTTTTCAAATTATGTCCTCAAGAGTTTGGACAAATTGCTAAATGTGCCAAACTGTTTCCCAGTAAAAGTATGTCATATCAATTTACAATCCCCAAAAGAGGCTATGAATAACAATTTATTTCGGCTATAAGCACAGCTAGAACCGGCTATGGGGCAAGATACAAAACACCAGTAATTTTTTTTTTTTAAAGATTTACTTTTCTTATCATTCTAGTTTCGGGTTGGAGTGCTCTTGATCCTCTCTTCTGCCCTGTTCAAAAGTCAACTCTCAATGAAAAACTAATTTCACAAAATTCCTAAGGCCAGCAAGGTAGCATAAGGGCTGAAGGTCACATGAATACAGACATAGATCTGCATACACTTTTGCTTCTTGACTAAATTCTCTCCTGTTCTCAGGTCAAGGCACCCCTCACTCTTATCACTAGCCATCCCCTCCCTGGTCAGGCCGACTTCAGCAGACTCCCATCTTCATGGAAGGTGCATCTTTATGCCATTCAGACTATGATGCCTAGATGTTCCAGAGACTGCCCTGTCTGAGATCGGACTTAGAGAAAAACTTTGGGTCTTCAAAGTAATCTATTCACTGGAATTGATTAGGGCAATATAAAACAGGATACATAGCTAGCTAACTGAGAAGATGTCAAGGCCCTTTACAGACTTGCTACCTTCCAGCCTGTGTATCTGCTCCCCCCACCCTTTTTTTACATCTGTCAACCATATTTATTCTCATTTCTTTGCTGTTCATTCTTACTTTACCTCCTGCCTTGTACTAGCCCTAAATCCCAACCCCCTAACTTAATCTTCAGATGAAATATAGATGTCTATATCTGGTCTCCTGAGCAGCACCTGAGGGATAGACATACAGTAAGAGTTCCTTGAAACTTAAGAACAAAAACCTTTTTTATTATAAAATCAATATGTATTTATTATAGAGAAATGATAAAAATAAAGAAAAATAAAAGCCATCTCTAATCCTTGTGATCACAGAGAACTACAAGTAACACTTTGGTGTATAGCCTTTCAAATCTATATTTTGAAGTATCTTTTATGATTTCTTCATAAAAATGAGATTGTGCTCAGAATTCTTCTGTGTGAATTTCTTTTTTTCCCTAAAAGTATACGGTGAATTCACTTCCCTGTACATTCTTAAATTTTTATAGTATCTATTTCGATGACTAGAATATTTTTAATGACTTCCCGGTACCCTAACAATATTACACTATGTGTCAATTAATTGAATTTAAATTAAAAATTAAAAAAAAATTGATTTTGAAAGGTACAGCACATAGGGAATATAGTCAATTATACTGTAGTAGCACTGTATGGGGGCAGATTTTAGCTACACTTGGGGTGAGTGTAGCATAACATTTAAAGAAGCTGAACCACTATGTTGTACACCCCAAACTAGCATTGTGGGCCAACTATACTCAAAAAAAAATTGAAATAAAAAATAATAAGGTAACATAATTCAGCTGAAGCTATTATTAGAGACTTAGCCATATTTCAACATTTTACAATTAGAAATAGAATTATATTGAACAGTGTGCCATTTTTAACTGAGTGGCCATGAGGGCTGATAAAGGGAGCCTTGGGGTCCTTGGGAGACTTGAGCGCTTGTCACAGTTCTGCCACTCACCTTTGGGAGGCCAATGAATGTCAGTGATCTTGAGCTTTCCTCTCTGTCATATAAAATATACAGTGAAATGATCTCTAAGTTACCTTTGATGTGAGGATGATGACTTGGCATTGGGCAAACCATCTACATGCTTTTAGAAGCCTTCAGTTACTCCTTCTGCTTGATTCTACGCTCCCTAGTTACCTATATTTTTTTACTAAAATGCTTGTATCAGTTTCCTGTGGCTGCTGTAACAAATTATAACAAACTTAATGTGCTTAAAACAACAGAAATGTATTCTCTCATCATTCTAGAGGTCATAAGTTCCAAAATCAAGGTGTTGGCAGATCCATGCTCACTCCAAAGCCTCTAGGAGAGAATTCCTCATTGCCTCTTTTAGCTTCTGGTGGCTCCAGGAATTCTTTGGCTTGTTACCTCATTCCAATCACTGCCTCCCTGGGCACACTGCTTTCTACTCTTCTGTCTGAAGACTCCCTGGCCACTCTCCTATAAGGATACTTGTGATTGCAGTTAGAGCCCACCCAGATCATCCAGGATGAGCACTTCCTCCCAATACCCTTAACTATCTAAATGTTTGGGTCCCTCTAAAATTTGTACGCTGAAATCCTAATCCCCAGTGTGATGGTATCAGCAAGTGAGGTCTTTGAGAGGTGATTAGGTCATTACAGTAAAGCCCTCATGAATAGGACACGAATCCTACAGAAGACACATAAGAGCTTGCAACTTCTCCCTGTGCTTTCCACCATGTGAGGATATGAGAAAACAGTTCTCTGTGTTCCGGGAGGAGTGCCCTCATCACATACCAGATCTGCTAGCACCATGACCTAGGACTTCTCCACCTCCAGAACTGTGAGCCATAAATTTCTGTTGTCTAAGCCACCATATGTGGTGTTGTATTGTAGCAGCCCAAACAGACTAAGCCATACAGTTAACGTTCACTTTTGCCCTGTAAGGTGACATGCATGGGTTCCAGGGATTAGTGCATAGATAGAGCTTTTTGGAGGCCACCATTCAGGCCAGTAAAGCATTCAATATAAACTATTTCTCTCTGAGCTGTGCTCCATGATCAGGGCCAACTGCATACACTGAAGTTCAACCAAAACCACTCCTGCTAGGAATACCTGACTCAGGACTCCGAAAGCTAACTGATTTCATTAAAAATTTGCACTTAAGTATTCATTGTTACTAAGGACTTGCCTATGTTGCAAAAAACTACCAAAAAGACTGGCAGGGTTATATGGAAGGTGAGCAGTGAGATGGGGCAGAGGAGGAAGCTAGAGAGTTTGGAAGGGCCTCTCTCAGGAAAGGCGTTTTTTTTATAATGCCAAGCAGGTTGCATTTTATTTTGAATGATGTAAAAGACCTTCCAGAAAGACACAGCAGTGTGAAACATAGATTGAAATGGACAAGACCAAGAGCAAAAGTCTAGTTAAGAGGCTCTTGCAGCAAATTAATGGGTAAATGATGGGTAACTGAACTATGTAAGACATGAAGAGAGAGAAATGAGAAAAATCTTCATGACTGATTAGGAGGGAGCATCCCTGGCTTCTCAACTCATCTGTTTTAAAAGTAGCTCCTCATAGTAATTTGGCATTAATTTCCTTTCACATGGGCTATTTAACATGGTGTTTTGAAAGGCTCCATACGTAATAATAACAGTTATGTTTTGCACGGCCACAAGGCAGGATGCTTATTTGATTGTCAATCATCCGTCCACAATCCATTTGGCATCGCGCCACAAGCAGTGGCCTGGAAAGCCCTCAGAGGGTCCTGCCAACAAGAGCAGTTGGCGATGGCACAAATGAGTGAGTGTGGAGTGATTCACAAAGAGAAACAGTATCAGCAATTTAGCAGGAATTGGCAAAGACAGGCGTGTCAAAATCCCGCTTCAAGTCGTTTGGTTCCCTTTGCCCTTACGAAGCTGAATGATGAGATATTTAGGGTCATATGAACCTACATTCTGCAGGAGAATTTCCTTCTTTCCTTCAAGGAAGTACAAGTTTCTTACCCTCAATGCCAAAAAGCAAGATGGAGTTATGCACACATCTGGCCTGATTGTTAGCAGCTCCTCAGCCAGTGGGAGAGCAGAGTCAATGAACAAAAGACTATTAAATGTGTTAGAGCAGAGAGGGACGAGAGAGAATCAAACATGAGTGCCCCCCCCATAAACAATGAATGAGATGACATCCAGAGATGATAAGTTATTTGAAAATTTGCATAAAGTCCCAAATCTAGTAAACAACAATGCTATGACTTAAATCTAGTTTCTCTTATTACAAACACATTGTCTTCTGGTAGTACAGACTTTCTTGGCCTTACCCAGTTACTAAGCTAAACAGAGGCCTGCAGTTAGGCCTTGATGAACAGTTCAGGGATGTGCAACATAGTGTCAGGTATATCAGTGACTGAATTTTTGAACATGAAAACATTTTACATTTCTCTGGACTTTGGATTTGTCTTTTATTATAATAATATTTTTTATTATATTATGATTTGTCTTTTAAAAAATCCAGAGTAGTGAACCCTATCAACCTCCCAATTCTAAGGAGCAAATGAGGTTAAAAAAAGAAAAGTTTATTTCATTAGGGAATATTTGTCACTGTGTTCCTTAAATTCATGTAAATTATTAGGAATTTCATGAGAATGCTGAAGCATGATGCCAGCTTCAGGTGGAGAGCAGAGATTATCATCATAGAAGCAAGATGCAATCAGGCCAGAGATCTGGACAAGGTTGATTTGGAGATTCTAATTCTTATGAATAATAACCCTGATAATCACATTTGGTGAGGGGACAAGGGGAAGGAGAAATAGTATGAAGTATTTAGAGAGATCAAGTGGAATGAGCAGGACAGGAAGGGAAAAAGAGCAGAGCTGCAAGAAAAATATTCATTTTATACAAAGAGCTCTGAGTCTAATAAAAATAGACCTACACTATAGCCTGAAGTATGTGTTAGAAGTACATAAGGATCTGGGAGAAGGATGAGAAATCCTTGGAAATAAGCGAGGCAGGATCTGCCTGGGTTTAGATGTAGTCATCATGAAAAAGGATGCTAAATTTTTTTATAAGGCAGGAGTTTTAAAATCTTTTTTGTGTCCTGAATTATTTTTGAGAGTCTAGTGAAAGGCATGGAGTCTCAAGAAAAATATAATAACAATATTTACCTACACATGCATGACTGTGCTCTTACACATATGCGTACACGTACTGACTCAACTACACCTACAACTACACTTACAGAGACTTGCCTAAGTACATATTCAATTTCATGGAGTTCATAGATTCCCTGAAGTTGGTCTCTAGACTGCTAGTCAAAAAAAAAGAGACAGTAATAACAACTTTGACTGTGAGTAAGTCAGTGAGGGACCAGACAGGTTCTTACCAGCACGAAAGCAAAGGGATAGCACAGATCCCAAGAAGTGAGGAGTGGATAAAAAAGGAGATGGCTGTGACCATCAGAGAGTTACAAACATGGCGGTGTGTGGTGGTGTGAGGGAACAAAGTAAGAGTCTACTTTTCTGAAGGCTTTCACCTGGGCACTCTCTGGCCCACAGATGGAAGTATAAGGCCCTGACTGGTTTGACCACAAAGAATTAGTTCAGACTCAGGATGATTTTTAGCCAAAAGAGAAGGTAGAAGAATTCTGAACAAGATCAGCAAATGGTTTGTGAGTCCTGACACCAGCATCTTGATTCACCCTGAGAAAATAATTCAAATATTTTGGCTTAATTTCCTTATCTATAAAAGGATAAGGCTGAAAATTACCAGCCCAAACATTATCAGTTATTATTCCCACTCCTCTTGTCTGAAGTTTCTGCAAAATTGTTCTTGTATATTTCTATCATAGATCAATGTATAATTTATATGGGGCTTTGAAAAATATTTGAAAACCGCTCTTCAGGAACCCTAGATTAGGAATCACTAGATAAAATAATGCCCAAGCTAATTCTCTTCCAGTTTTCCAAAAATTTATGATTTTAATATATTCTATCAATATACCTATGTGGTTAATAAACAGCACAATTTGCTAGAAACAAAAATATTTTTCCTTTGCCTTTTATTATATATTGCCTTATATAATATATATATTTATATATATATATCTCATATATATATGTGAGACTTTAAGGTAATCACAGCTAGTGGCATAAATGAGACTAGGGCATAAAATAAACTTCTACTATCTTTCAAATAACCATTTTCCCCTGTTTCTTGGACCAGCACATAAGCTTTCACTCTGCTCAGGAACCAGAACACACATAAAAGCAGTTTTTGTGAGCATTACCAGGATTTTATCTGTGTCATTAAATTCGCATGTCAGACTACTCGTGTTGTAAAACCAAAGGAAGGAGACCGAAGTGAGCATTTTAAAAAGTCAATTTTATTTGTCCCTCAAGGAAATGATTTCGTATAATATAGGCCAGAAAGGGACAAAAAAACTGGAGTTCTAAAATGCTAATCTCTTGGTCTACCTGCAGATTAACCCAATGTAAGGCTTTATATGTTTTTCTGTAGCATGGAAGGAAAAAAAGAGCCATTTCCACCAAGCCATCCTGGAGTTGGATGGATTATGTACAAGGAAAGGATGACTTTCAGAAGTCAGATTTGAAAAGGAATTTAAACATCTTGGCCTCGACTGAGAGTTGAAGAAACTAAGTTTGTCAAGTTGGCTGGCTTGACCTATCATACAGTGAGGCAAGACGAGAGCCTAAGCTAGAACCCACATGTTCATTTCTCTCATGGAAGTCTTTTTACAGAGAATTTAAGAATATGGTAAATATCTACCCACCTGGGTGGCCCGGTTTTCAGTGAGATTTGAAAAAAAAAAAAAAAAAAAAAAAAGGAGCTAATGTCATTTTCAAAAATCATTTCAACAGCCAAGGTTCAACTCAAGTCAACAAGCATATTTTAGAGTGAGTTACTTACTTGCAGTTACTAATGTAAGGTACTTCAGAGAATAAATAAGCTACTATCCTCACATAACATTATTAGGAGGTCAAAATAATTATAATAAAAAGAGTATAGTAAGTGTCCTTGGAGAAGAACAAAAAAGTACAGTCAAGTTTCAAAAGAAAGGGAGAGTATCTGAATTAGATAACACAGAAAAACTCCATAATTAAGGAACAGAATAACAATAATGAGAAGAAATGGTTATTAAATGCTAACATGTCAAGCATGCAGTGTTTTACACTATCTTAATCTGTACATCAATTCTTTGAAATAGGCAAGTATTATGCACATTTTTTAGATGTAAGGATGTTACTCACTTAGAGTCACACAACTTTCAATGAGCAGTGTCAGAACTCAAACTCAGTTCCCTTTGTCTCAAAGTCAACATATTTAAACTCTGGGACACACTATGAATGAGATGTGCTTGGAACTCCTGGATGGTTTGGTGGGAATGGCTGTTTTTTTTTTTCCTTCCACGCTACAGAAAAACATATAAAGCCTTATCCTGAAAACATAATTTCAGCAAAAATTCTAGTTTCAGTTAGACTGCAACTCAAGGTCTATATAGAAATGAAGTGTGACAAATTTAGAAAAACTTTGAAATGGATTTTGGAGATCAGACTTAGAGGTGTATATTTCACTTCTTAACAAATGAGATTCCAAAGAAATGGAAAGGGAATGGGAATTTGAGAGGGTCTACGGTTCATTTCTGTGTTTATGACCTAATGCTGCATCGCAGATTACTCCCAAATTTAGTAACTCAAAATAACAATTTTTTGTCTTCCATTTTCTATGTGTCAGAAATCCAGGAATGCTTAGATAGGTGATTTGTACTCAAGGTCATTTGGGAGGTTGCAGGGAGGCTGTCAGCTGGTGCTGCAGTCTCATCTGAAGGCCTGATTGGGGGACACCATATCCAGTCTCAGTCGACTGTTGGTAGCCCTAGTTCCTCACAGGAAGGTGGACTGGAGGCCTCAGGTCCTCACTGGCTCTCAGCCAGAGACAACTACCTCATCACATGGGCCTCTCCACAGTGCAGCTCTCAGCATAGCCACTGGCTTCCCTCAGAGCAAGTGACCAGACAGAGAATGAAAGAAAAATGTGGAAGAATCAATCTTCTTACAATTCATTTTCAGAAGAGATAAACCATAAATTTTGCCATATTCTATTTTTGAAGGTAAGATTATCAAATAGTTTCTGGAATTATTTTTATAAAGCACCACAACTTTCCTGCCTTCCCATTAGATGAATAACTGATTTATTTGTAATTAAAATGAATCCAATAGTTAATCCAAAACTACTGGTTATCAATTATCTTCTTAGCTACCTCTCTTAGTGTTCCTTGTCTTTTCTCTGAAAGTCAAGATACTCCCGCTACAAAAGTTTAGGCTATTTTTTCTTTGTTCAGGGACTTGTAAAAGAAAATCCTTTATGTATTTTATTAGTAACTCCTGTTCTTAAAAACATAAAAAGGTAATTATGTCATATCTTAGCCTCCTTGTCTCCAGAATGAAACCATCCTAGGAGAAGTAAGAATTATAGAATTGTGGCTCTGGAAAAGTTCAGGGGTTATATGCTTTAACTAAGACTGCTTAAACCATACAAGCAAGATATATTTAGATACTAGAGATATTCTAACCCAACTGTTTAATTTCATGGCTGAAGATACTAAATTTCAAAGATGTAACATGATTTACCCACTGGCACTATGGGTAGTCATATCAATATTAGAATCTGGATCTGCCTCTATATCCATTTTATCATCTTGCCATTTTATGTACTTAGCCACTGATTTTCCTTTTCATCTTTATCAGTCCTAACCTAAATTCCTTTAACTTCATCTTATTGCTTCTATAATTTCCACTGTGACATTTCCATTGAGTACAACAGTGGTCTGAAAACAGTTCAATTTCCAGTGGAAATGGCAGCACACCTAACGTTTGGTTGGGAGCATATATCCACTGTCAGGATCCCAACATGAGTATCATGACTTGTGAACCTTGGTTCAGGCAAAGACTGGGGGGAGAAATGGAAGCCATAAATGAATATCAGCTTGTTGGAATGCCTTTATCATTACCTCACTGAGAATGGAATCTGAGAACTATCTGGAAGTTTTGGGGAATAGAATCAGAAGACAAAATTTACTGGTCATCATTTCAAAATATAGGCAAAAGAAAATATTAGTAACTTAAAGACTTCTAAAGAGGTGAGATCACTCAGGCCAGGTACCTTGCCCAAAATAAGCAAAAATATGAGTTGTTGAGACTTGGGCTAGAGAGGTTTTTATTTTGTTTCAGTAGAAATGATCCTTCTTCATGTTATCCTTCCCCAAACACCATTTAGGAACCAAAGTCTCATACCTCCTCACATCTATGAGGGCATCCATACTTTCCCCAGTTCATCACTGACAAGCCCCTTAGTCTATCCCTTAATGATTCTTTAGATGTAGAATTTAAGGTCTCTAGGGCAGAAATCTTTTTGTTTACTGCTAGATCCCTGGTGCTTAAGACAGTGTCCAGCTCATAACAAGAGCTCAACAGTAAATGTTCAGTGAAGGAAAGCATGGAGAAAGCCTGCAATAATGATCCAAGTGGTTTAGTTACTCACTGATTACCAACTTTTCCACAACTCTCTCCCTTGCCTTGATTTTATACAATAAATATTCTTCCCAAATAACTAGGACAGATGCAATGCTACTTTAAATCAAAGATAATTAGTTTTGTGAATGATAATTATTTGACTGATATCATTGACAGGTGAAGGTATTTGGAGATAAACTGGTTCCAGGCTAAGATTTACCAATTTAATTATTCTTAGAGGTGTAGATGAGAGTTTGAAAGGATCCCAGAGACTGCTTTGCTCTTATAATTCTGAAAAGAAAGAGGCTGAAGCACATAAGTTGAAGTAATGTGTCCAAAGTCCCTGGGGTAGTCAATGAAATCCAGGTTTTTCAAAAGTTTGTTGTTTTCACTATTATTAGTAACTCTACATGCCTGTTTCTTTATAAATGTTGATGTTGACATCTCTAACAAGAGAGATGAAAACAACAAATAGTCAACAGTTGGTGAGGAGTGAAGTAAATACCAGTTCTCAGGGGAGAAACATAACAAGCTAAAGAAATTTTTCTGAGGGTTAAGAAAAACTTTATTTTCAGGGATGGCCTATCATTTCAAGAGCACAGTTATGAGACTGTATTTCTTACAAATCACTAAAGTGGAGGAGGATGTACAAAGAGGAAATGATATCTGATAATTTTCTACCGAATCATGCAAACAAAACTCTCTCTTCATCATGAGCAGAGGAAGGTGTATTACTGCATTCAGAAAAAAATGCTCTCATAAAATGGATTTAGATCATCTTCTTTGTGAGAATTACAATTTTTAGTGTATGCATGTCCATATGCATAAATGTATAGAGAGAGTTTGATCTAATAGTTTCCCCATGAAGACGAGAAATGAAAGGCTTATCGTCTGACACTGGTAAAGGACACAGGGGATCAGACCTGGAGCCTCACCACACCCAGCCTGGACTGGTCTTCTGGGAAATGTACACTAGCCCCTTTCCATCTGGCCTCCCTTCACCCCACCTCTGTGTATTTCTGAAAACAAATAGCTAGACTTTGAGAAGTGTGATGCTTTAGGGCATTCTGTCCTTTTAGGGGAGTGGCAGGGTCAGGGAGAGCATACCTAAAGACAGTGGAACAAATCAGGAAATGGTGAATCCAGGGAGATTTTAATCTTGGCTACTGTGCCTAAGAGTCCAGAAAATTCCATAATTGGCATCCAAGTTACTTTCTACCCTACTCCCTGTGCCAGAACTTTAAACACCTCTGTTTATTTCCCATCCTTTAGTCAAGTGTCTTGTACACGTATACTCTTCTTTTTGTAATATTCACAAAAATTCATAGATAGGGCCCTTCCCTGCATTACCCCTTTGGTGAGGTCAGCAGTGGTGGCTGAATTGAATGAGGACAGGGTTGGTTTAGAATTAGTCACAGAGCCTTTGCAGAGGAAACGGTGCCACTAAAGGGGCAGGAAACTTGCAAAATGGAACACCTGCAAGATGATTGGACTCAGGGACAATTGTCTGGCAAATTCTACTTTGCACAAATGTCTGCCAGAAGAAGACTCTTGAAAGAGGTGAGGTTAGCACTTGGGATTACATAATACACTACAATTTCCACAATTATTAAGTGAAGCAAAAAAAAGCAGGACACAGAACTGTATACATAATGTGATCATACTCTAAGTCTAATCTGTACCTATGTCTATCTATACCTATATATGTGTGTTCATTTCATACAATTACATATACATGTGGTTATACCCAACATATAGATAAAACCATGGTATGCACATGCATATTATACAGTTTACAAATGAAAGACTAGAATTTAATGACTAAAATACTCTACAATTTTAGCAATAGGTTTGTACCCAGGATTTAACATCATGAATCATTTTCATGTCAGCCTTTTCTAAATTTTTCACAACTGGCAGCTTTGTGTTTACAAGAAACAAAATTTTAAATCCTGAATAATAGTCCCCATTTGAATAGCCATCAGGGGTAGCCTGAGTAATATTAGAGACCTTCTCTATAATAAATTCTCACTTGATTGCTTAAAAAGCAGCCTGAGCTCTCTGTCAAAATGAATTGCCATTATAGCACACTAATTAAATCCGGCCTCACACTGGAGTATCATAAGGTTTTATTTGGTTAATTCTTTTGAGCTTGGTTATTTCAGGAGAAACCATATGATTATTAAGGAAATATCTATTGTTATTCTTCAGCGCAGTTTCTACTCCATTGAGGTCTCTTCTCATCCCCCAGAACACTATGTCTCAGAGCCTCTGAAGCTGCTACCCACCCTGTAATCCCAACCTCCTATTAATTCAGGTAGCCATTTCTTCAAGATCCAGTGCAGTGAAGGTTTCTTGATTATGGCTCCTGACTATTGTTTCTTCTTAACGATTGCTCTCACTTGGCAATTTCTCAGACATCGCTTGCCTGTGCTGCCTGCTCTGCAACATTTTCAGATATGGACTAGATCATAAACACCAAAAAGATCCTGAGTCCTTGGTTAGCAGATGCTGTTTTATGACTTTGTTCTCTGTTGAAATGCCACACCTTTCAGGTAACCTCTACCTTCACTCCTCCAGGTATGCTCTCCTTCTCCAGCTACTTGATGGCAGCCTATCACATGACAGACATTATGTCATGGTTTGTGTTATAACTATGTGTGCCCCACCCCCACCCCTAGAGACAGCAAGCCCTTGTGTAATGGAGAGGAAAGAGTACTGGGTTGGGAAGCAGATGACCTGGATTTACCTCTAAGTTTCATCACCAACTGAGGGACTTTGGGGAAGTCACTTTGCCTAGACAGTCTTGGTTTAATTGTCCTATATGTTTATAGACTTTGTTCTGGGAGTCAAGTAAGATAACGTCCACAAAACCACTTGGTAAACTACAAAACACTCAAAAGTGTATGCAAAATGTTTATACCATCTTCCATACTCGAGGTCCTAAACTTGGTTGATCATGCTTGTGGCCTCCAGAACACCCAAAGGAAGACTTGGTACCTTCTGATTCCTCCATAAGTGCTGCTACATAAATTAATAAATAAATAAATACGATATCCATAAGAAACCCACAATGTGAACCAAACAGAAAAGTTTGAGAATAATCCTATCCCAGGACTCCTTTTTTAAAGATCAAATTTTCCCCACTTTTTTAAAAGTTAATACTTTGATGTGTCTCCTGTGCCTCACACCCATTTCTTCTTATTGCTGGTTTATGGGAGCTTGCCTCATTCATGGACAGATTGTTCCTGTCTCAGATGCCTTCCATTTACAACCAGCTCTCAGCTGCCCCATATTTCTTGTTGATGGCTTTTAAAAAGCAAGCCAGCCCTTCATCCCAGCACGGCCAATGCAGTTTCCCTTTTGGATCTTGTTCATCTGTTTACAAGGCAACAAAACACACATAAACATCCTTGACACAGCCCAGTGGTGGAAAAATATGATAGTAATAATCTTGGTTTTCAGGCAGGTACTGAATGGTATATCTATATCCCTGAAGAGAGAACATTAGAAATGATTACAGCATCCAGCTGCCATATGACCTACCTCATATGAATGATGCTGGCAAGAACTAGAATAAAAATGTGTTTTGTGATTCTATTTGGTTTTGTAATGATGAAAACAACCAAGGTCACAATTAGGTGATAATACTAATAAAAATAGACTTGGCCATTCCTATATCTTATTTATTACTCATAAAGATCTTTTAAGGTATATAGGACACTGGTTATTAGCTCAAGTAATATATGAGAGAACTGAGGTACTAGCTAACTTTTTCATGCTCCCTTCATTCATGAAGTTTATGTTAAGTTGTGTAGCTGGTCCTATGTGATCAGCACAACTCCAGAGAAAATTTTTGCTCTCAGGAAGCCTGTATTCTAGTCCTGGGAACTACACAATGCCCAAATGAACATGTAACAGGCAAGACAGTGTGGACAGTGACAAATGTAATGATGAAAATTAGAACCTAATGATAACTTTTAAAGAGACATAGAGAATTCTGGAAGGAAGAGTAGGCAGGGAGGCTACTCTCAGAATAGGTAGTCAAAAAAGGTCTCTCTGAGAGCAAAGAGGTGACCTGAGATGGGGAAAGAGGAGCTAGTCAATAGGAAAGCTGTTGAAAAAATTCCAGGAAGAGGGAATTACAGGTACAAAGGCTGTAAGTCAATAAAGAGCTTGATGCTGTACAGAACAAGATAGCCATCTATGTGGCTAGAATCTAGTAGAAATGGAGAGAATCAAAAATTAGGTCGAAAAGGGTAGAGAGAGGCCACATCATGCAAGGTTTATAGGTCGTGGTTAGGGGTTTGTATGGTAATGTATTGGTAACCATCTTGAATACTAGTATAAATCTTATTTAATCATGATAAATATTTTTGTATTGCATTGTTGGAATCTATCTAATTATTTGCTTTTGAATTTTTATAATTGTCTTTTCTTATTCTGTCTATATCTTATTGAGGATAAATTTTATATAAGCCCCACAAAATAACAATCACTCCTTGTCTGCTGGAAAATATTATATAAGATAAATATTATCTATTTCTTAAAAGCTTGGTAGGTGATACTAAAAAGTTATCTAGGCCAAATATTGTTATATTTGGATGGGAAAAGGGAAGTAGCTTTTGTTTTCCATTTAGCATTTTACTATCATCAAAATTTATTGATCTATTCATTTTTCAGTTTCTTCTTGGGTCACTTTAGCATTTTAGAATTTTCCAGGAATTTCTACTTCTCATTTTTTCTTGGCAAACTTATTGTCATATTTATTATGATATTTTAAATTCTATTATAACTGACTTGTTTATTTTTTTAAAATTATGTTTTACTTACATCTGTCTTTTGATTTTTATCACTCCTGCCAGAAAGTTGAGTACGTATTTAAGAATAAGTTTTTTTTAAGAAGTAGCTCATTAAATTCTTTTTTGTTTACTTTGTTGCTTTCCTTTATATATGATATTTTACCAAGTGAAAAATAGTTTCATGTTATCATTTTAAAGGCTGCATGATCATAGTTTTAATCATTTCTCTACTAGTAGATTGTTGTTTCTAATTTTTCCTATTGTAAATGATTCTGAACACTTGTTTTTACTTTTCATTAAGAAACATTTTTACAAGTGGCCCTCCAAAATCAAAATTTATAAACATCTCAGGCTTTTAATGCATCTTACAGAAAATTCCTCCAAAATGTTGATCCAATAACACTCCTCCCAACACTCAATAAGTCTTTAAGCTCCTATATCTTCTCACCTTTCCAGGCCTCGGTGTTATTAATCATTTTAATCTTTGGTTATCTCAAAGTAAAAAAAAAAAAAAATCCTGAAATGTCTATCTTACCCAGCATAAAATACAAAGTCCTTAAAAATACCTACAAAGACTCACATGACCTGGCCATCACCTCCTCAACCCCTCACACCTTGATCTTTGTCTTTTTTCATTCTCTCCTCTGTCATTTGGTTTCCCTCAGGTCACACACACTAGATTCCTCACTGTTGCTCACACTAAGCAAATCTCTGCCTTAGGGTTTTGTGATTGCTTCTACTAACTGGAACACCTTGGAGTTGCTAATATGGTCTTCACGTTCTTCGTGTTACTTCTTCTATGATGACTTCTCTACAACCCTTATTTTAAAAGCACCCACTCCAGAGGTACAGACTTCCAGTTACGGAGTTGACTAAGTCACAGGGATGAAAGGTACAGCACAAGGGATATAGTCATTGGTATTGTAATAGTGTCACATGGTGATGGATGGCAGCTACACCTGTGGTGAACAAGTGGTGTTATACTAACGTATAGACTGGTCAGATCACTATGTTGTCCACCTAAAACTAATGTAACATTGTGTGTCAACTATACTCCAATAAATACATAAATAAATACAATCACTCCCTACCCATATCCACACTGTACTGTTAGCACTGATTCAGAAATAGCAATTTGCACTCATGATTAAAAAAAAAATACATCATTATGTATCCATCAAAACTGTCAAAAAATCAGATCATCCCTATAATGTAAACTTGTTATATACCCAAGAATCCAGATGTTTTTCCTAATATATTTTTCAACCCAAAGAATCCAATTCCTTGGAAAATGGCTAATTTTCATGTGTGAAGCAGAGACAGCAAAAGGGGAACACGGGATATTTTGTGCCAGAAAATTGGGAAGTTTTCAAAAATTACTATGATCACATCAAGAGAGCAAAGGTGACAGCATGAAGGGGTTCCACTGACCCAAGTTGTGACAAGGTGAACATCAAAAAGATAATAATGACAGTATTGATTGAAACACAATGAGTCCATGAAAAGTCACTGGTGCATAATGATCTTCAAGGTGAGAAAATCAATATGAAGCATATGAAATCACCTGTGAGGTCTCTTTGGGGGAAAAATTAACTTGTATTTAACTGAATATTTAGAATTAACTTCCAAATTATAGGAGTTACAGGACAAAGGAAAAAATTAAATGACGCCACAAGGAAGTAATCACACAAATCCCAAATTAACAATTTACAGGTCAATTGGTAGAATGACATTGCACAAATGACTTGAAACTTGAAAGAAACTTAAGGCATGTAACAACCAGATGTAATGTATGGTTTAGGTTGGATCATGGTTGGGACAGAAAAAGGACGAAGGACATCTTTGGGCAGAAGAGAACATTTTGTTGGTTATTAGATGATGCTGATGTTGTGTGGATGGGGAAGCGATGTTAGTTTTGCTCTATATACCAGAGTGGTCAAAATGATGATATATTATCGTCACACTTGGCTTCTGATGAATCTTCATCTTAACACTCAGTCATCTGGCAACTCAGCCAAAATGTATATTTGATATACAAGTTAGTTCACATAATAAATATTAGAAATGGGTTTGCAGTAGTAATTTTTTTTTTTTTTTAAGAGAGACGGGGTTAGGAGGGAGAGAGAGAGAGAGAGAAAGAGGAAGGGCAGAGGGTGAGAAAGAATCCCAAGCAGGCTCCACACTTAGCACAGAGCCCGACACAAACTTGAGATCATGACTTGAGCTGAAATCAAAAGTCAAACGCTTAACCGACTGAGCCACCCAGGCACCCCTACAGTAGTAAAATTTGAGATTTGTTAATTAGAATAAAAATGTAAAATTTTGAGGTTTTCTTGGTGAAATTAATGGTGGCTAAAATACCTGGATTGTCCTAAGTATTGAGACAGTCCACACTATTGTCTCCATGTAGTATAAGAATCTAGTGAATTCTTCATTATTCATATTTCACAATTCATAACTGGCTTTGTGTCTAACAAGTGGCTCTTGGTAACCTGATTCTGCCTATCAGGGTCAGCTGGATCTCACCCCTAATATATTGTCACATTTATGTTCAGGGCACTTACTTTGCAAAGTGCTCTTAGAACCCACAAAGGGTCAGATCTAAGATTCTGTCAAGTCTATTAAAAAGGTTATGTGCCAGGGTGCCTGGGTGGCTCAGTCATTAAGCATATGCCTTCAGCTCAGGTCATGATCCCAGGGTCCTAAGACTGAGCCCATGTCGGGCTCCTTGCTCAATGGGAAGCCTGCTTCTCCCTCTCCCACTCCCCCTGCTTGGGTTCCCTCTCTCACTGTCTCTTTCTCTGTCAAATAAATAAATACAATCTTAAAAAAAAAAAAAGGTTATGGGCCTACTTTATGCCTCCTTGCTAAGAAATGTTTGTATGTGTGAAGTTAGTTTTCCCCATAAGTGTAGAAGAAAAGTGTATCCATCATTTATCTCTAACTATTGACATATATTAATTTTCACCAAAAATATCAGGATATTGTTCATAACCAAACTGGCTTAGGTCAGTTCAAAATAACACACAATCCTTAAAAATTCAAAAACAGAAATCTGTTCATGTGGGCACGCACATGCGCGCGCGCGCACATACACACACACACACACACACACACAACCACCCTCATTGTCATCCTTTCTCTTGCAGTCATAGTTCTTACCTCTTCTATTTTTTCCGTTGGGCAAAAATTGGCAAATCTTAATGGAAAAACATAAAGAATTATGTAGACCCTAGATGTCCTCATTCCACCTCAAAGGGTAATCACACATGATTATAAAAGTGAGTCAGATGGGTATAACTGAAATGTTTATACTCCATGTTACAACTGATATTAAATACCTCAAAGACAGGTTCGATAACATTAATACAAAAGAAAAAAAAAAGAAAAAGAAGAATGAATGAATGAATGAAATGTTCTGGGAAAAATGGCTGACTCCAAAACTAAAGCACAAAAAATAGCAGATGAACCTAGAGCAAATTATAACAGGAAGTAAGTAAGTATGCAGAAAATGATGGAGGTCTGCCTAGGAGACAAGCCAGCTTGAAGGGTTTCTTATGAGTCAAGACTGGGATAATCTGAGCATAAGCTATACTTACATTTATATATATGTAATATACATACACGTACATATATATACACACATACACCCATGACAGATTGTAAATTATAACTCAAATAATAAGAATCCATGACTATATTCTGGTGTAAATAAATGAAAAAATATATGAGGAAGAAGGGAGAGCTCTTCCTTACAAAGTCTTAATATCTTCTCTCAAATTGTTTCTTGTTAATAATTTAAGATACTTATTAACTTTATAGTAACGACATGGGTCAGACACCAACTTAATCAAGTGATAAAAGTTAATATGCCAGGAAAGTAACAAATTGACATCATGTGTTTCTTAATATGATGGAATGAAAAGATCACACCATCACTTTCAATATATTTCTGCTCCTCCCAAATTATTTGGGTATGCATAAATTCTGCATAAATTATAAATACAATCAAATCTAAAATAAGTGGACTATCCTCTTTAAAAATAGAAATGTCCAGAAAGATAAGCAAAGGCTGAGACACTCCTCCAGATTGAAGGAGAGTAAAATAACATGATGACGAAATAGAACACATAATCCTGGACATTTTAAGTATCACTAAAGTAATGGGCAAAATTTGAAGGGGGTCAGTTTTTAAGATGGTAAAATTGGATAATACTAATCTTCTGATTTTGACAGTTGTACTACTGTTACTAGGAGAATGTCTCTTTTCTTGCAAATATGCATTGAAGCATTAAAGGTGATCATGACTGCAATTTACTGTCATATGGTACAGAAAAAGAAATGGAAACGAGAGAAAATGCTAAGGCAAACGTGGCCCAAGCCACCACCTGGGGAAACTACGGAAAGGGCATGTACTACTGCAATCATTCTGTGGATCTGAGAATATTTTAAAATAAACAGTTCGAGTAAATAATACTGCTAAAACAAATTTTTTTTTAACAATTGCAGAAGCAATTGTCCTCATTCCCTCTCAGTCCTAGAACGTGGGGATCCCTGATGAAGTTAAAAGAGAATCCAAGAACTCTCATGCACCAAGCACAGCAATATCGATCGTCACTTATAAGCTCTAAAAACTGTTATTTGTTAACACGAAAGGCCTCTGCACCCTGAATCGTTACTCTAATACCTTCCCAGGCTCTATAAACCCCCCACTCACTAATAAATCCTATATAATTACAGAGAAACTACCCTACTTTAAATCTCAATTAGACACATCTAAATAGATTATATGCAGTACATAGAAATATTTTTAAGAACCAAAGCATTTGCTAGCTAGCTGTGTTTCTCTCTTCTATCTGTTTCTTTAAAAAATCAATAAACCTGAAGATGTGGGGAGGGGGAGAGGGAAAAAGTTGGCTTACCTGCATTTTTACCCATGTAATCATCTCCAAATGGTACATAGGAAACAAATAAAGTAGATTAAAATCTTTCTAGTCATTTATCATCAATTGTGTTATCTTTTTCTCTCACATACTCAGAGTAAACTCCTGCCCAGAGAGACACCGTTAATACCCAGATAATAAATTTTCTAAAGGTGTATAAAGTTATGTAGGTACATGGATGTGTGCAGAACGAAGTGTTTCAGCCTAGAACAAAGATAACTTCAGATTTTCACCATGCTTGCTCTATGGAATCCTTCCAGTCTGAGATGATTATATCTTCAAGTCATGGATAAATCAAACTCAGGGTACCTTCCTTCCTAAGGCAAACTCTAAACTGCCATTTTACTGTTTTGGAAGCTATTACATTCAAGTTCATTACTCCTAAGAGATTGCATTTTGTAGTTATTAAGTGGAGGTGAAGTGGAATACAAAGGCTACAAGGAAAAACTGTTTGCTTCTCTGGGATTCCATGGTGTTTTTTCATCCCATTGTACACACCTCTTACTATGTTGCATTATGGTAATGGTAAATATCTCTGTCACCCCAGCCAGGATGAACACTCCTTGAGGGAATGAATTGTGTCTTCTTTATCTTGGAATTTTCAGGCTTTTGTATACGTCTGGTACATAAAAGCACTTAACATTTGTGTTGTTGAATGCAAGACATTCATTCCCTTTGGAGATACCCAAAACTTAAACACCTACATTCAAGAGAATAGAGTGCCCAAGAGTAACAACACATTAAGAAAATGGCTTTATAAGAAAGTAGAGAGAGCTCTGACCTATTATTTGTATTTTTCTCTGGTAGATTCTGGCCTTAGCAAAAATTACGAGATTAAATTAACCAGAAAATATGAGAAAGATGCTGAAAGGTTATACAAGATGTCAAGGAAACATGCTAAGGGATTATGGTCTCCTTCCCTGAAAATGTTCATTAATCTTTTTTTTTTTTTTTTTTTAAGATACCATGAAGACAAATTAGAATTTATAAGGGGAAATAATTAGAGGCACATAGCCTGTAGGTAACCTACAACTGCAGCTGAATGTATATCTATTCAAAATTCAAGATGCCTATGCTTTGTTCTGCTTTTTTCTTCCCAGAGGGCAAGGCCAGAAAAGATACTATTGCTTCATAGACAAATGTGTGTGTCAAAATCTCTCTTTGCTGCTCTCTATAGATAAGAAAGGTTTTTTTAATATTAAATAAAACCTATGCTGCTGGCAAATTCTGCACTTGGGTCATTTGCCTCAATTAGCTGAAATATCGGGAAGCTAGAATTAATGTTTCCAAGGGCTTATTATCTTTTACCTATGAAGCTGGTCTTTCCAGGGAGTGAAAAGTCTAGCTCTGACAATTTTGGGGTAGTGATTTGAAGACAATGGATCTATTGGGCAAGGGAAATCTTTTTCCCATTTATTTCGGCTAGTCAATACATTCTTAATATTCCACTAGATACATATCAAAAACACATGAAAACAAATGACAACTGAAGGCAAGGGTCTTGGGTTAATCAGCCATGGGCTATCGTATGAATGAGAGCAAAGGATGACCTAAAAAGTTAATATCACAAATAGCAAGGATTTTGAAGAAATGGTTAACTTTAAAGTATTTACTTCTTTTGATGAAATACTTGCTTTCCTATCACAGAAGACTTTTTTACACTTTAAACTTGGCCCATTTAATTCAATTTTTCTACTTAATTGTTCTTTAAACCTCACATGTAAACCACGTACAAAATTCTTTTATGGGATTAGAAATCCTTTGTCAGAGGAAACGACTATAAAAGCATTATGGAAATAACCCCGAAAAGGCAACTTTTCAGAGTTCTTTCTTGGTCTGCTCTTACTAGAGTGTGGATTGTGAGTCTGCTCCAATCCCTAGGGAAAACACTCCATAGCACACCACATTTGGTAGCAGGAGGTGAGAAGAGTCTTACCTCAAAAGGACTCTCCAGCTCCTTACCATCAGATCCAGGGCTCCTGATTTCTCTGGCCGTACCTGCTTTGTATGTTCTGATTCATGATTTACTGTCCTTCCTGAAATCTCTATTTTAACTGGCAAGCCAATGGACCTTTTGTTCCCCTTCTCATTTTGGAGCAATTTCCTATTTCTACCCTTCTCATTATCGCACTTTTCAGCAGCATCATTTGACTGCTATCTACAACAAAGGAATTACTGACCTTCAATATGGCATTTTTCCAAAACTGAGTCGGCTAACTAACCTTTATCAGTTATAATATAAACTATGTGTATTTGCTGCTTTGGGCCAAGATTTATATATATATATATATATATATATATATATATATATATATATATATATATATATATATATATATATATATATAAAGATTTTATTTATTTGAGAGAGAGACTGAGTGAGAGAGAGCACAAGAGCAGGGTGAGGGGCAGAGGGAGAAGCTGACTCCCGCTGAGCAGGGAGCCCAATGCAGGGCTCTATTTTGGGACCGGAACCGAAGGTAGACACTTAACTGACTGGGCCACCCAGGTGCCCCATGGACCAAGATATATTAATAGGCACCGGATTTACCTTCCCATTTTGTATCGGTTTGCTAAAGGCTGGGGCTGCAACAAAGTATCACAAATTGGGTGGCTTAAACAACTGAAATTTATCGTCTCTCAGTCTGGAGGCAAGAATATGAAAGAGAAAGTGTCCAGGCCTCTCCCATTGCTTCTAGTGGTTTCCTCGCAATCCTTGTTATTCCTGTGCTTGTACATACTTTACCTCAAATCTGGCTTTATGTTCACATGGCATTCGCCCTAGGAGTGTGTCTGTGTCCCCAATTACTCCTTTTTGCAGAATACCAGTCATACAGGGTTAGAAGTTTATTCTACTCCAGTATGACCTCATTTTAACAAATGCAAATTATATCTCCAGTGATGTGATTTCCTACAAAGGTCACATTCTGAAGTACTGAGGGTTAGGACTTCAATATATGACATTTTGGGAGGGGGGGTGCAGGCATTGTGAAAGGGGAGCACATTTCGACTTATGCCAAAACAACTATAAAGGAAAAAATATTAGATTTATTTAAAAATATTAAAACTTATTTAAAAATATTAAAACTTATTAAAAATAATAAGTGGCATCAGAACAACTCAATATCAATAAATCTGAAAATATAAATGAAATGGACGATTTTTTGAAAGATAAAACTTTAAAAGCTTATTTATGGAAAAAAAAAAAAAACTTGATTGGCCCTATACTCATTAGAAAAGGACTTGGTAGGGAAAAAAAAATGAACAAAGAAAAGACCAGAGCCAGATATACACATTCTCTTCAGAGATACATTCTGGGGGCGCCTGGGTGGCTCAGCTGGTTAAACGTCTGCCTTTGGCTGATGTCATGATCCTAAGGTCCTAGGATGGATCCCTGCCTCTGGCTCCCTACTCAGGGGGGGTCTGCTTCTCCCTCCCCCTCCGTGCGTGCACTCTCTCTCTAAGTAAATAAATAAAATCTTTAAAAAATATATACATTCAAAGAAAACGTCTGAAAAATAAATAGTACTAATTCTCTGCAAACTGTTGTAGAAACTCATTCCATGAGGCTATCATTATACTGTATGTTAGTTTCTTTGGGGTTGCTATAATAAATTATTAGAAACTAACTTTGTAATAATGGCTTAAAATGTGGCCTGGCTTAAAATAACAGAAATTTATTCTCTCTCTGTTCTAGAGTTGAGAGTCTGTAATCAAGGTGTCAGCAAGACCATACTTCCTCCAAAGCCTCTAGGGGAGAACGCGTATCTCTTCCAGCTTCTGGGATTATCCAGTCCTGGTGTTCCTTGGTTTGTGGCCCTATCACTTCAATCTCTGCCTCTGGCACATCGTCTTCTCTTCTGTGTGTCCCGTCCTTTTCTATCTATTCCAAATGTCTCTTTGCCTCTGTCTTACGTGAGCACTTGTCTTTGGGAGCAAGTCAGATAATCCAAAATAAGCTCAAACCTCTCAACATTCTTAACCACATTTTTTGCCATATAAGGTGATAGTTACTATTTTACCATATGAACTAATACTCACAGCCTCTGGGTATTAGACATATCTTTTTGATAATTACCATTCAGCCAACTAAACCCTGATGCCAAAACTGAGCAAAACTGTTACAATAAAGGAAAACTACAGACCAATATCCCTCATGAAATGAAGGGAAGAATTCTAAAGAAAGTTTCAGAAATGTTAACACAATCATAAATAAAAAGTATACTATGACCAAGTAAGGTTTATCCAGGAATGCAAGGCTGGTTGAATATTTTAAAAATCAATCAACACAATTCACCATATTAACTGATTTAAAAAAAAATATGATCTAGAATTTGGCTTAAATTAGTAGCTTAGTATCAGTGAATAATAAACTTTCCCTTTCAGATCTGAATACTTCGAAATGATGGTCTCCATGTGATCAGTAGAGATTTGATAAGATTTCTTTTAAATCCAAATTTACTATTTTTTTTGGAAACACTGAGATTACTTTGTTTCTTATGTTAAAACTTCTTTTATATTAGGATTATGGAAAATGGTATATATAATTGTACTTATTTATATAGAGATACATGTTGAACTTGCAAAATAGTATCAACGTGCTTACATAAGTCCCTGGAAATGCTACTGAGCCATAAAATTTCAAAGTCTGGGCACCACTGTCCTAAAGCAACACACCATATCATATGTCATCATATATTATATATTCTCCACTGTCATGAGACAGAGAGGCAAAAAGAGAAATGAAAATAAAGCACATGAAATGTTCTCTCTCTGAAGTGTTAACAGAGTAGAAAAAAGAGGGAGTAACTTCATTCACTACATAACATAATCTACTCACTGTTCCGGAATCTTCTGATCCACAAATTTGGCAACTTCCTCCCCCCACACCCCACACACACCACCTTTGGTGATGGGAATGAGTAGGAGGAAGTTCAGATAAAGTTTTCCATCGTTTTAAGAGATTTCAGTTGTTGACTCTCAAGCCAGAAGAAGATTCATTCTTGCACCAGTGTTGGCTTTAAGTCCCTGTCCTCTCTCCTCACCTGTTAAACTGAAATAGAAATACCCACCAGGGCTCCACAAACGGCTAACTCTCTGTTTCCCTTCCAACCTCCCTCCCTCTTACCTCTCAAAAGCAAAAGTCACATCTATCACCAAACCGTGCCCTCCCGAGTTTTACCACCAAGAATGCCACACCAAAGGGTCTGAGAAATGGGATGCAAAGAGCATAGACATATCTTCCCCCTGCAAACACAGCTGTCTCTCTGCCCCCACCACCATCGCAATCTGAAGATCGTTGTGTGTCTGGTGTGGACTAAGCCTCACATGGATGAGGTGGCAGGTGGAGGAGGGAGATGTGAAACCAATCTAGGATTTCAGGGAATAAATTGCAAGTATTAAATGAAGACAGAAGTAACTCAGGGTATGTTCTTCAGCCTGCCTCTAGCCAGGTGTGCAATTCTAATCTTCTGAATACTTTTAGTGGGAAAGTAAAGGATAGGGATTGCTGTTTGTTTCATTTCTCTCTGCTTCCACTTTCCAAATTCATTTTGGGATGCAAAGCTGCCCCACATGCTGCTCCCACCATAATAAACCTCCACTGACGCCCTGTTCAACATTTTAACAAGTCTCAGATAAAAAAAAAAAAAAAAAAAAAAAAAAAAAAAAAAACCACCAATGTTGTCATCTCAATCTAAGGTTGTAATTCATCTTTAACTAGGAAAAATAAGGAAAAAGAAACACCGATAGACACAAATATCAGAATACAGATTTTTTTTATCATACCTTAACTCATCCTGGCCACAGATGGGAGGGCTGGCAGATACTACGGGGGCATGGTGCCAAGCTCTTTTTCATTTGGGGCTGCACAGATATCTTTCCCTCCATCGCTTCCTCTTAATTCTTTCTTTAGATATTTCTTACTCCAGTGGCAAAACTCAAGCTCGAATAATTGATCATTTTAGGAGGGTAAACTGTCACTTCCTTGGCGTCTTGATACAAGTTTCTCATTCTAGAGCACCCTCTTTCCATTTAAGGTAAAAAGAGCTTTTCTTTAACTGTAAATAGAAAGGAGAGCCAACTGGATTTATAGTGAGCAAACTGTTTTTATCTAATGTAATCGAGCACAGAGATACTTGGAATTCATGTTGATTATGTAAATTGCTTGTGAATGCCTCGACAGAGTTTGTGGGCAAGCTGTCTTTTTTTTATGAACAGGGTTTTTTTTTTTTTTTTTTTTTTTAATAATTCCCTTCTTTCTTTTCATCTGTAACTACCTAGAGAAACTGGGAACAGAGCCACACCCATATTTTTCCCTTTTTAATAAATATAAGACCTTTGATTCTTTCAGAATGAGATTTTGCAAAGCAAGCAGACTAAAAAGTCTTGAGAAAAAGCATGGTCAAGCAAATTTAAGGTGGTTGCATCAAACATCACAATCCCTGGCTTACTCAGAAGGGGTTGCTGTAGGCTATACCTAGCCAGCTCTGAACTGCCAGGGGAAGGAATCTGGATTTCATCTGTGACAAATGGGTAACTGTTGAAAGGCTGTACACTGGAGAGGGACAAGACAAATTTGGGCATTGAGGACCATGAATTTGGCAACAGTGTACAGATGGGTGAGTGGAGGAGAAGGAGTGGGTTAAAATGCATCCATATGCCTCATAAGGAGCCCATGCAACCTTCCCCATTAGTAGGAATTCTTCAACAGATCACCAGGTGCCACTTGCAGAAGCCCTATAATTGCCCCCCTCCCCGTCCCCCGGCTCAACCATCTAAGGGTGCGCCCTGACAGTACACATCTCCATAGAGAATTTGGCTGAGAAAAATACACACATCCGCATGCACTTATATATTCACAACGTAATACTCTCAGTCTGAAGGTGAGCATTTTATAGCATATAAAATGTATATTAAGTTACATTTCAATGACAAATAGCATCCAGGTTGTCAAATGATTTAATACAAGATGTCCTCATTAATTCAGGTCTGTGAATCTGTGCTCAGAGCTCCTGATGTGCTTTTGGCAGCATTATTTATTTAATGCCACTTTCCCAGGTGTCGATATTCCCCCCTCCAAAAGGAACTTCTCGAGAGTGCTTCCAAAAAGTGTTACTCTTATCTCCTCAAATCCATATCCTTACTTAATAACATCTTTCTCCTTAGTCACTTCCCTTAGATTTCCCATCTTGAACTATGATTATTTGTTGAAAAAAAAGAACTTTTTTCAGTGTGAGCTCCGCATACACCTTGGGAGACTGCCTTCCAACTCTGAATTGAATAGCAACAAAATGCAATCCCTTCCTCCACATCTCTCTCCTCTTGGTCAGCTACAGTGCTTAACACACCCACGAACAGTTGTAATTCTTAAGCAAGGGAACTGACTCAAGCCAGTCTATGCTAACTCTTCCGTTCTTTTGAAGCAATTTTTAAAAAAATATTTATTTATTTTAGAGCGACAGAGGGAAGGGGGGGAGAGGGAGAGAACACACAGGGCTTGATCTCATGACTCTGAGATCATGACCCTGAGATCACGACCTGAGCCAAAACCAAGAGTCGGACACCCACCCAACTGTGCCACCCAGGCACCCCACTCTTGGGTTTTTTTGGAGACAATGGGAACCACTGAAATATTGGAGGCTCTATGATGCTCCTTTCAAAAGCTTGCAATCAGCATTTACACTGAAAAGCTGTCATAGATCAAATTTTGAGTCATAAACAATGTTTATTTAAAAAATAAAAGCAGCATTATTTGTAAGTAGGCAGAACCATTCACTCCACCTGTAAGTCTCTGTAAGCTTGTAGTCCCTGCTGTCTTTCTCAATGTTCTGACCACCACCTCACCTGAAAGATCCATTCAAGACACACATGACATCCTGGCAGGGGTAAAATTCTGTTACTCTTATCATGATCATCATCATCATCATGCAACCCCATCTATTGTCTTATACCAATGTCAGGACTGCCTAGTCTTCGGTACTATCCCCAAAGACTGGTGATCTCCTAGATTTGTACACTGGTTTTGCAAAGATGGGAAGTGATTCTGATTCTTATAATCAATCCATATGTCTTAAATACCTTCTAATTTCACCAATAAGCATCTATTTTATCATTTCTTAAGCAAATTGCAAAATAATTTCATCAATAAAAATGTTTCTGTCATTCACCAATCTAACTTGAATAGGAGATGTTGATCAAGATACCTTGTAGTAGCTGCTTCTAAACTACAGACTTTTTCCACATAATGTTGCTATCATCCCCGCAGTGTGGATTCTCGGTGAGGAGAATTGTCCCTAAAGCTGAAGTTTAACTATTTAGCGTATACATAATATCTCACTGCCCGGGCCAGAGTATTTTAAAGTAAGTCATAGATATAAGTTATCTAGCATATTTGAGAATTCTGGACCATGAGTAAATAAAACTGAAATCTACAGATTGATTTGTTGAAATAATAATATTTAGAATCTTAGAAAATTTACTCATTCTAGTTATTCCTTTCCTTCCTTCTTTTTCATTTATTGAATAGGTAATCTCCAATATTCTTTCCACTCCTGATATATCAACTAACACTGAATACATGTTACCCTTTATCACATAACATGCTGGTAATATCATTCCTATTTTATAGATGGAAATGAGGCTCAAAGAGGAGATACACTGGAGCCTCCAATGGGCCAAATCTGATTGATATCAAGAGCAGGAAAATTTCACTATTTCTTTTTCTGTGATGGTTTATCAGAAGTTTACTGCTGAAGAGCCACCTTACTCTGTAGTATCAGACTTAGGTCTTACCAAAAACAATTTTTTAAATATTTTTTCTCACAGTCCTTTCTCTTGACCTGTATTATAAGCCTCAGTTTAAATCCAAGAGATACATCCTCTGTCTAATGACTAGGGTTGTGTTACTGGATCAGACTTTCCTGATCAGTTCTTCTCTTCAGAGAAAACTTTCTCCAGTGAGGCTTCTCAGCCCCTCAGAGAGGTAGACCTCTGGTGAATATGCCCTACAGAATGAGCAGACATAGCCAGAATCCATGTGTCCAACCGCCATTCACTTCTGACAATGAATAGGTCTATAACTACATAAAACTCATCAAAAAACCCTTGTTGGAAAGTGGAGACACTGGCAATCTTCCCAGAGACATCAATATCCAAGATGCAAGGTCCTGAGCTACATGGATGTTTCCTTTTATCTGCCTGGTAAGGCAAGTAACTATTTCAATGAATTTGGGCAAAAGAGAGATACCTCACTCCTTTGTTGTTAAAATTTCCAATAAGGTCCTTTCTCTTTTCTTTTCTTCACACAAATTTTCTGCTTCACATAAACTTTCCATCCTAGATAAGGGTATCTCTGGTTCCTTTTTGGTCCTCCCTACTTTGGGGGATACACAACATGTTCAGAGGAGCTGTGGGCTGAGTAGCCATTGCACATTCGATCGATGCCTGTATGTATGTTTCCCTGGCCCACAGTTTAATATCTCCTCTCTCCTCCCTCATCTCTATTTCATAAAGAGGTAAGAGAAGAAGGACCTCCAAACCCTTTTGGCAGAGTTCATGTTTTCCTTGATTTGCTGTCTGCCAACTGGGCTTCAGGATAGAAAGTAGGCATTGCCATTAGTCTGTTTAATCAGAGGATATTGTTTAATCTGCCAAAATTAGAGACCCTTTCTTCCTCAGGACTGGCGTGAATTTTGTTTATGCAACTGGAATGAGTCAAATACTACAGGAATCAAATAACAGAAACCGCTGAAAGTGTTTTACAAGAACTTTTACTTCGTATCACGTGCGGTGCCTGGACTAGATTTATCTATTATCTACCTTGCATTCAATCCGCTGTGTCAAGGTCAGACACCTCGCTTCTCTGAGTGCACCTGGCATTGTTCCCTTGTGATTTGGGGCAAACAACCAGCACCCATGGCCTTTGGCAGTGAAACCATTCCAGCAAAAGGCAGAAGTGTCTTGTTTTGTGCCTTTTTGGGGGATGAAGACTAGAGAACCTGTGATAAAATTTATTTGTAACCTGCTCCCTTGCGCTATACCTGCACCTGTGGTAAAATCTCATTAGACCTCTCTTTTCTGTCACATCTGGTCAAAAAAGGGACACTCAAATCGGTTAAGGAACTTACATCTCCAATGGCAAGTAAGCTCCATCCCAAAAGGAAGGAATTTTAAGCAGGAAATAGTATGTGTTATTCATTCTCTGACAGCGTAATACTTACAGGGAATAATTTATGGAGAATAAACAGCAGCTTGACTCCAAAATGACCATTATTTATTGACCTCTCTGTCCCAGTAAGATGGAAATAGTGCTTCAGAATCCATGAAGTGTGAGCTTCAGTGGAGCTTTTCCCAAAGATCTTCCCTAACAGTGATGTCTGTGTTTCTCAATTCAATCTGCGTTACTTTCCACCTGCAGTTTGATCTGCTCTTTCACCATCACGTACAGGAATTAAGTTCCTCAGATGCAAGTGATTTCATCCTTTTCAGATATGTCTATGTTTTACATAAATTTTAGCACTGCCCTGGAAAACCATTCTGGGAATTAATGCTTTTCAGTGCTGCAGTTGTGGTCAAGTGTTAAGCTTCTTAATGTTTTTCACTTAGTTTAAGTTCATACACATCGGGGCTTGATGAGTTCTCACTGGTATCATTCATTCCACACAGGCCATAGAGGCCTATGTCATCGTTTCTTATGATACTCTAAGAATACACCAGGAATGTTACTTGTAAGTTGCTTTATTCTAGAAATACTCAAGTTTTATGAGTGAATGTTTGAATTGGTAGATCCATCTAAAACATAATAAAGTGATGTTAAGTTTATTAAATGTCATTCAGTTGATTCCCTCCTTGGAGGGCGTACTCTGTTTTCAGCTCTGCCACCTGAAGGAAAAGGTCCCATTCCTCAGGATTATCAATAGTCCTGACTTCCCTTTGGGCACTTATTCTTAGTGTTCTGTGAATATGCCCATTGAAAAGAGGAAAATGTTTGCTAAGCCCAAACTTATGATATATATCTTACAGTCGAGTAACACAACCAGTCCACTGACCAAGTCTGTCTAGCTTGATACTAGTTATAAAACAAGTTACAGAACTCATTACTTCACATCTAGAAAGAAATGCTATATGTTTCCCTTGAGAATTTCTCTATGATTGCTAACTCTGGAATTAAGAGCTTAAATTTTTGATAAAATTTCTGTTTTATAGAAGCTATAGGTTTCTTACCTTTTTATCTTTGGACTCATATATAGCCTTAGCAGTCTTAAACCTGATATTAGTGAAAAATATATGTAGGTCTTAGTATGATGTATAAGGATCTGGTCTGGAGATTGAACCAAAAGAAGCCTACCAAAGTCTTCTACCATAGCTTCATTAACTTATTCCTCATACTGATTCCCAAAGAGTTCAAAGGCTAAATGATCTTCCTTCTCTTTTGCCCTTTTTAAAATCTATTTTCTTACAGGGTCCAAGCTGAGACCTGAAATCCATTGGTCATTATTTCTAATGATGGACTTGTTCTTTATAAATATCCCAGAGCATAAATTGCACTCAAAGAAAGCTTCAACCCTCAGTCATTAGTGGTTATGGTAGGTAGCGAGTAAAGAAATCTGCCTGGTTAATTCTTAGCTCTCCCTGGGTCAGTATACCACACATATTTTAAAGATGCCCACCGGAATTGGTGCCTATTCGTGGATAACTTCTTTTTTTTTTTTTTTTAAGATTTTATTTATTTATTCGACAGGATAGAGACAGCCAGCGAGAGAGGGAACACAAGCAGGGGGAGTGGGAGAGGAAGAAGCAGGCTCATAGCGGAGGAGCCCGATGTGGGGCTCGATCCCATAACGCCAGGATCACGCCCTGAGCCGAAGGCAGACGCTTAACCGCTGTGCCACCCAGGCGCCTCTCGTGGATAACTTCTAAACTAGCTTCACACCTGGAAATCCGGAATGTGAAGAAATCATGTTTCCTGCAATGTCCTGACAATAAATCCACAATGGTGTATACTACAATCTTTTCAAAGTTCATGTCAACCATCATCTTCTCCAGTGGTTGTTAAGGATTTCTTGTTTATTAGCCCATTACTAACTTTGTGACCTTAGTTTTATCTAGGGTTCCCAGATTTAGCAAATAAAAATGCAGGACACCCACCTAAATGTGAATTTTAGATGAGCATGCGCTATTTGAAATGTATTTAAAGTAAAAAAAAAAAAATGTTTATCTCAAATTCAAATTTAACTAGATGCCCTATGTATTATCTAGCAATACTTAATCATGTTCTCTAACTAAATTTCATTTCCCTCATCTCTAAAATGTGAGCTCTTGTGAGAGGAACACATTACATGTGTTAATGGCTTAAGAGGTTTGTAAACAATAAAGGATTAGTTACATTTCATTAAAGTCATTATTACTATTATTTCTCCCATCCAATTATCCAACTTTTATTTCCATAAGGCTTATGTTTAATCTACTTCCTAATGGATTGTTTAAAATATATATTAATATTAATGATATTTTCCCCAAAGATCAAAATAATGGTCTTTGTTGTTTTCTAAGCAAAGATTGAAGACTGTGTTTTGGTGTCTATGGTCATGAGAGCAGTTTCCTCTTAGTTTCTCCTGGCATTGACGGATTGCCGGCATCTGTTGTACAAACAATCATGGTGAAACAGCAGGAAACATGGTTCGCATTTGACTTTACCCCCTGAAATACTCTAAGCATATGATGAGGTGGCCAGATCCTGGTCCCAGGGTGGGAATTCTGAGAGAGCAGGGGGAGCCTACATTTTTACGTCGCTCAGTTGGATTCCCGGATCCTTCATTAGCAGGATATTCTCAGGCAAATGTGCCCCAATAGCTGGGTTCCTCCCCACTTACACCTAAGGTGGCAGAACTAAGCAAGCAGTAAATGCTAAAAATCGGAAAAAGATACTTTATTCAGAAGACAACGTTTTACCCTGTTTTCAAATGAGAATTTACATTTTGGGAGGACAGAAAGGAGGAGAATTTTTAAAGTCTAGAGTGGTTGGTTTTAAAACAAGTATTAAATCCTATATTGAAGTTAAGTTTTACAGTCTGGACACTTTCTAGATTTCAAAACAAGACAAAAAACTTTCACACAAACATCCACAGTCTAGAGAAAAATAAAGAAATCAAAGTAGTAGGATTATTAGTATGTGGTTCCTTTGTAGTTTAATATACCCTAAGCAGATAGAGCCTCCTTCGCAAAATCACACAAAAATGTTTGTTTTGAAGAAATGGAGGATGGGCATCCTGGCCAGAAAGGGTGACTTTGTGGAGCTTATATTTTCTAGGACATACTACTAGTCAGCCATCTTAACTTCCAGTAACAGCAATCTAACACAAACCAACTTCAGTAAAAGCACAGAAGAGACTGAGTTATCTCATTAAGTCAGTGTATCTCTAAGAGGATCAATGTTGTAACAACACTGATGGAACAACCAGAACCAGGCACCCAAATACTGTTGGTACTCCCCCTCCTTTTCTCATCTCTGATTCTTTCTGTAAGTCAGCCCCATTCTCTCCCATGGTGGACGTCTAGGAGTTCACCAAATTGTGGAGATAAGGCTGTCAAGAGCACCAAGTGCTGCTCAAGGAAAGGCTGATTGTGATTACTGCAGATTGAAGAATCTTCCCCTAGGGGGAAGAACTCTGGCCCCTTTTGCAATCAATTGTGACTAGAAGAAGGTGCTCAGACAGAATTAGGTGTCTATATCTCTGCTAGACAATTGTTGGGGTGGGCTTACAATTACATAAAAGACCTTTCCAGGAAAGATAACATAGATGGAATGGGGAAGAAGTTTCCAGAAAGATATTTTTGTGCAGAGGAATGCTGAGGAAATAAAAGGTATTCACTCCAGAGAATCCATGATTATTATTATTGTTTTTTTTAAAGATTTTATTTATTTATTCGACAGAGATAGAGAAAGCCAGCGAGAGAGGGAACGCAAGCAGGGGGAGTGGGAGAGGAAGAAGCAGGCTCATAGCGGAGGAGCCTGATGTGGGGCTCGATCCCATAACGCCAGGATCACGCCCTGAGCCGAAGGCAGACGCTTAACCGCTGTGCCACCCAGGTGCCCCAAGAGAATCCATGATTATTAAACTAACAATTAGATACAAAAGTAAATTACGAATACTGGTAAGTGCTCAGTTATAACAAGGCGCCATATTTGAAGGTTGGGGAAAGCCTTTTTCAAGGAATGTCCTTTAACTTGAAATGTAGAAAAAAAGGGGGGGAGGTATTCCTGAAAAGGAAACAGTAAGGGAGAAGGCTTTAAGGTAGGAAAGTGCTTAGGTGTTGGAAAAACAAAACAAAACAAAACGCAACTCACCAAAAAACCCCAAAACAAACAAGAAAAAGAAACCCAGCCTACTGCATGTTGAAAATGATAAAGACATAGAGTAGCACAACTTAAAGTTACGAAGGCATGGGCCTCATCATGCCCACTGTGGACCAAGTTAAAGATTTTGCATTGTTTTCCTCAAGTGTAATAGGTTTTAACTTAAAATGTGATAGAATCCAGTGGATGTTTTCATAACTTACATCACACAGTTGAGAATGCCAGGTCCATGAAGGGTAAAAGTAGATATATAAACAAAGATAAAACATTTGTAATTGGGATAAGGTGAGAGATGAAGACTGAAATTACATATTACTGTCTTGCTATTTTGACAGATTGACTTTTTCTCTCCTACTATACTGAAAATCACCAAGTGGAATATCTATATTCAGCAGGGCTGATGGAATCTGACATTTCTTAGTATGTGCCCACCTGTTCTAAGACCATGAAAACAAATTTAAGTGTATTGTTGAGACACTGGTTTAAGCTGTTATATAAAGAAAGAAAAAGTACTAAGTTTGAAATGATAACTTTCTGCAATAATTATTCCATAAAAATAACCATGTCTTAGTTGTAGGAAGTTAGAAATGCCTATGAGAGATGGGGGACCTGGGTGGCTCAGTTGGTTGAGCACTTGGTTCATGTGCTCATGGGTCATGGGTCTTGGTTCATGATCTCATGGGTCATGGGACTGAGCCACACATGGGGCTCCCTGCTCAGTGGGGTGTCTGCTTGGGATTTCTCCCTCTGCCCCTCCCACACAGTGCATGCTCTCACTCGCTCTTGCTTTCTCTCACTCTGTCTCTAAAATAAATAAATCTCAAAAAAAAAAAAGAGTAAGAAATACCTATGAGAGTTGATATATCCCATTGCCCCCTTTCCAGCAAGACTTCACCAAACTGATCAATAATAAAGAAGGCAGTGTGACAGTTTTAAAGACAACACAGAAATTGAATCAACAAAATGGATTATACAAATGCTAGAAATACTTGTCTTTGTTTTTCTTTGTTATTAATGTTTTTGGAGAAATAATTTGTTTGAGATAAACAAAGGGCATAGCTACAACGGAGGGCAGCAAAGGAATAAAATTACTGCTTGTATGTGGTGAGAAAACACTTAATCTGGCATTGAGTCCACAGGTACTTTTAAAATAGAACAGAAAGGGAAAACCAGTCCAAAATTACCAGCTACTGTTTCTACAAACTGACCACTAACCAGTTTGATGGAATCTTTTTTTCCCTTTTTTAAATTGTCTGGATAGTTAATTTGGCCATGTGTGAAGACATCAATTTAATTATCAGGATAAGCTCACCAACAAAACACATTTACTTACAGTGTACCATATTTTTACACAGCAAAATTCTATAAGTTAAGTAAATTAAGAACATATAAACAAAGTGCTCCCTGGTTAGGATAGACAAAGCTATTCTGCTGCCATAAGACACCCAACATTAATTCAATGGTTTAAGAAAGAAAAAGGTAACAGTCCAGGATGGCTGTTTTAGGCAATGGGTAGCTAGCTACCCACATGCCATGATTCAGAGACCCAGAGGGACAATGGCTCTGCTACCTTCAACAAATGACTTCATGAGCAGTGGTGCTCAGCTCATCTCAGTCAGTAGGAAGAAAAGAGTACATACGGCAAGACATCCAAATTTTGGGAGACCAGGAGAGAATTCAGTTACATGGCAATGCCTCTGCAAAGACGGCAGAGGTATGGGGTACCTGGTAAGACAGGTGAGACCCAGCCCAATTCTGTATTTTTGAAAGAAGAACATGGATTTCACTGGAGACCTGTTTTCATTAGGTGTTTAAAAGAATGTAATTTTTTTTAATTTTTTGTAATTTTAATGTAAATATCCACAGAGACTTAAAATATAAGGCCAGTCCTCAGTTCTGATGTGAGTCTGGGATCTCCGTCACCTTGGCCAGCAGAGGAGCTGTGGGAGCTTTCAGGGGGACGCTTCTTCATGGGTCAGGGAGCGTGCCAGCTGCAGCTCTGACTTACAGGCTGCGTGATCTTGAATGTTCTCATGACAATGTCTACCTGACAAGACTACGGTGTGAATTTAATGACTTTAAATAATATAAGAAAGTAAAATAAACAACTTAGTGGTAGATACGGAATGAGAGCTCAACAGATGAGATTTTCTGCTTCTCTTTTCCACATCGTCTTTTGCTCAGTGGTGCGCCATCTTCTGAAGGAACCAGACTTAGACAGCTTTAGGCAACCTAGAACTGCCCCCTCATCGCCCCTAACTAATTTAATGATTAGGATATGTTTGTAGAGCAGGTAGGATTTAGGGTTTTACTCAATGATACTGGCTTAATCCAAGAAGGGCTATGGCTCATCTTGCCCTTCTCACCTTAGTGAGAGGATCAGGGGGCTGCGCACATCAGGAGGGGGATCAATTCATCTTATTCAGGCACCCAAAAACCTTAATGTGGAAGTTTCTGGGCTGGGCCAGAGCCCATAGTCTGGGTGTTCCCCCCTCAGAAGAAAATTCCAGATTTTTACCAATAAAGTATTCAGTGAGAAGGATAGGGTGTGGTGAGATAGAAAGAAAGAATATAAATAAAAGCATTGGTCCTATGTAGTCAACTTCCTCTGCCAGCCAAATAGTGAAAATAGGAGAGATCTAGTAGCAGGTGTATTCATCAAAATTCAGAACCAAAAGGATATATATGCTGAAGAAGTGTGTGTGTGTGTGTGTGTGTGTGTGTAGGTGTGTGTGTGTGTGTGTGTGTGTTTAGGCAGGGGTAGGTGAAAAGGCTACTAAATAAAATTTACAGGGAAAGACAATCAAATCAAATACAGACGAATTATCCTTATATAGGCATTGCAGTAGAGTATGAAAATCTCTAAATAATTTTATAACAAATGTAGCCTGAATAAATAATATCTGTGCCTTTTTACAGGGAGGAGAGTTAATATTTAATATTATAAGCGTACTCTTGTCAAAAGCAGGCAAGAAGAAACTAGGTTACTGGTCTTAGAAACATGCTAAAATGCAAGCAATGTGATAAATCTTTTGTAAGTTGTATTTTTATAAGTTTGCTCTAAACAGCACTGCTGAATATTGTCTGATAAATTGTACAGAAAATTGGCACCCTTTAAATCTTCTGAGAAACCAAATAGTAATATAATATATTAGAAGGAGCATGGCTGCAATTTATGGTAATCATCAAAGACACAGGATAAATTTGTTTTAAATGAGAAAAGTTTATAAAGTAATTAAACTATTTTTCTGACTAGGGAAATATAATTCAGGCCTAGTCTTGTAGAATTAGCATATTCTTTTGTTTTTGGGGGCTGAAATTTTAGGGAGATATCAACAACAAAAGGAACTGACAGCCCATAATGTGTCTAAAGAAGGGAATACTGTATCTGCATAGAAATTGTTAAAAACAAACAACTGTTCACTCTTTGGCATAGTCAGTCGATAGATATGCTGAAAGCCTGGAATACGCGAGGTCCTCCTGTGTAAGATACAATTTCAACCCTCAAAACTGTTCTCAGCCTCACCTTGTAGACATATTCTACGAGATAAGGCATCCTGTCTCAGCTCATCCAATCAAAATGAGTGCTCGGCTAAGACGCAATTGTTTTTGACAATAAAGCATTTCACGGGCGTGCTTCATGGAAAATGGGGAGTGAGGTAGCGTTTCAGACAACATATTGAAGAGCTTGCCCCCCCTGAAAGAATTGTAGTAACACTGGGCATTAAGGAAGCTAGAAGAATATAAGTCTAAAACCCAAATATAACTGAAGAAGTGCGGCATTGATGATAGCTCTCATTTGCTCAAGAGTAATGTCCATTGTTTTCCTGTCACCACGCTGGCTAGGACAGACACTGCACACTAGAGAGTCCCTTATTCCTATTATCAGGTACAGAGATGAACGCAACAACTCTGCTCAGGGTCTGTGCGGGATTAGTCCCCTCTTGCCATTTCAGTATAAGCAATCAGTTTATGTAATGAAAATGTCATACGTTCCCAATTTCAAGTTGTAAAATAATAAATTACAGAAAAAAATTCATGTGCATGTATGTGTGTGTGTGTATACCTGCTGAATTAGCAGCTTGCTTGTGGTATCACTTTTATTATAAGTGCCGTTTAGGGTAGGTCTGAATTGCTGTGTGGCCATTTCAGTTCAAACAATTAAAAAAGTGTACTTAAAAGTACATATAAATGTTTTTTATCTTAATGCTATCTGTGTTTTTCCTAAGATTTCCTCAAATCCAAAAGACTACATGGTTTTCTCACTGAAACACCCCCCACATCCAATCCCAAGGAAACTTGCAAAAATACACACACACACACACACACACTTGCACACATCCAAATCTACTGTTGTCCTATAATCTAACTGAACTTCTGCCTTTTTATATGATTTCTTTTCCTGGGCTTTCTTTGGCTTGTCCCTTTTCTAGTTTCTTGAGCTGGGTATTTGTTTTCATTTTTTTTTTTTAATTTCTACTGGTGGGAGTGTTTGTATTATGAATTTTTCTTTGACCACTGCTTACAGCATATCCCAGAGGTTCTTATATGCAGCATTTTTATTATTTGAGTGAATTCTGTAGTTTCAATCTGTATGCCTCTGTTTCACCAAAGAATTGTCCAATAGAAGAGTTGTGTTTTTTTTTTTTTAAATTCCTGGAAAGGCCTCTTAATGTTTTGATTTGTTAATAATTTCTAGTTCTATTGCATTGTAAGTGGAGGGTGTATTTTGTAGTACTTCTGCATTATAGGACATCTTGATGTTTTCCTTGTGAACTGGTATATGGAAAACTTTGTAAATGTTCCATAAGCACCCAAAAAGAAAGTGTATTTTCTATTATCAAAGCCTAAAATTTGATATATAATTATTAGACCTATTTTATTAAGTTGCTCAAGTCTTCTGGCTCTTTAATTTTTGGTTTGTCTACTTGATCTGTCTTGATTTGAGATTGGTGTACTTCTATAATTAGGAATTATAATTCATAATTCAGTCTTTATAGACTTCTATATGCCGTTTCTATGTTCTAGAGTTTTTACTACATCAACATGGTTGCTGTATTCTTTTGTTCATTCATAAGTTTCTTATCATTTTGAATCATGGTATTTAGCACTAAAACATATCTTTGATCAATTTTATAGCTTCTTGGCTTAAATACTACTTTATCTGATACCAAGTTCACATCCCTTCTTTCTCACTGTTTCTGTGGGCCCAGTAAACCTTTGTCTGTTTTGTTTTCTTGCTTTTCTGACTCATTTTAATTATTCCCCTTCTATACAGCATATGGCTGGCACAGCTATGTAAACCAAAGTGAAAATCACATTGTTTTAACAAGTTTACTTCATTCATATTTATTGAGATGACTGATGTGTGTCCTCTAACTTGAATGTCTCAATTCTGTTGGTCTCAATTTTTGTCACAATAATTTTATCATTATGTATATTAGGTTATACTTGCACATTTATTTCTTTACAAAACGTGTATTATTTGCTCTTTAATTAAAAATGGTAACTAGCCAGATGCCTGAGTGGTTCAGTCAGTTAAGCATCTGACGTTGGCTCAGGTCATGGTCTCGGGGTCCTGGGATCAAGCCCTGCATCAGGCTCTTGGCTCTCTCTCTCAAATAAATAAATAAATGAAATCTTTAAAAAATTATAACTAGGAAAAATTATATTTTCATTCTACTTGTTACCTTTGAATTTATATCCTCTATAATGCCCTCTGTTCTATATTTTCTTTGGAAAAGAGTTTTGGATAAAAATTCAGTTTGGAGCCTAGTATAACTTGACTTTCTGGTTTGTTAGTTTTTAACAGTACCCTTGAAATCCTACCTATTCCTTATATGTCAACCAATGAGCTTATTCTACTTTCTATTTCCCCTCTGTCGCCTCCACTCATATTTAATTGCTTTATTTCTGCTTTGCCACAAAATACAATATCCGTGTATTCATCTCCCACCCTCACCCATATCCAGTGATACGTTTTTGTCTTAGGTCCACAGTTACACGCAATAAAAAGCCCATCAGTGTTTGGTGAAGTGTTCCCATTCATCTATTAATTGAATAAAGCTAATCTAATAAATTCTTCATGGAGAGCTCATACATACTGAATATTCTAAGTTGTAGGAGTTTAAAACTGTTTAGAGACTTTTAACTGTAGGAAACAAACTGAGGGTTGCTGAAGGGGAGGTGGGTGGGAGGCTGGGGTAACTGGGTGATGGGCGTGAAGAAGGGCACATGATGTGATGAGGACTGGGTATTACATGCAGGTGCTGAATCATTAAAGTCTACCCAAGAAATTAATAATACGCTGTATGTTAAAAAAAACCATTTTATAGGTTTTTAAAAATCTTAATGTTTGACAAACACCTTAGCTGGACATAAAAATCTGTTCATACTACATTCACTCATTCAATTTCTTTTTCTAAAGTGACTTCCTTTTTAGCTCCCCTTGTATTTTATTATTATTGAGGTATGACTGACATACATTATATTAAAGTGTACAACATGAGTCAATATTTGTATACTTTATGAAATAATCACAACTCCTGTGAACATCCATCACTGCACAGAGAAGTTTTTTCCTTGCAATGAGAGCCTGCAAGATTTCTTCTCTTAGCAACTTTCAAATATGCAACATAGCATTACTGACTATAGTCACCAGGCTGTACATTACATCCCCATGACTCACTCATTTTATAACTGAAAGCTTGTACCTTTCAACCCCCTTTACCCATTTTGCCTACTCAGAGTAGACGGATTCTTCCTGGCAATGTTTTTGGCTTAACTTTACTCTGGTCATTAGTTCTGTTCTTGTTTCTTCCTTGTACTTTTTTTTTTTTTTTTTTTTTAACACTTCTTGCTTGACCTCAAAGTCTTGTAGCATTGTGGGAACATAAGAGATCATCTGCTGGGACTTGGTTTTATTTTTCTCTTTTTTCCCTTATTCTTCACTCTGGTTACAGTTATTTTTAAGTTAAGCCACACTCTATCTCCAAGAATGTGGAGTGTGTTGTTCACATGTAGTTCTGTTGATCTCTGTTTTTCTCCATTATATTGCAGGAAATATTGAGCGAGATGGGTTCAAGCACAACTTGTTCTTTAAGCTACTCTCATGACTTCTCTTTTCCCCCAAGAAACCAGAGTCCAAACACTCCATGCTGGGAGTAACTAGAAGGCATTTCCCAAATGCTTCTCAGCATTTACTTAATTCACTTCTTGAGTCTTCATAGGGTTACCATAGTCTAACTAGGCTCAAGGTAAATTTACTTTAAAATCCTTCTTATTCGAAGTCTGTTACTCATGCCCTTAAAAGCACTTAGCCTCCCCAAAGTGAGGAAACAAAATTGCTGAGTCTTTAGGAAGCAGACCTCCTACATTCAATATGCCTGAAGTTCCAGTATAAATAACTCCAGGGTCACGATCTCCTAAGTATCTTTCTTGAGAATAAGAAGGGCATTCAGCAACAAAAAATGTAGCTTCATCACTGAAGTGCATCACTGGAAGACGCTTAGAGATTTTTAGAAATTAAAAATTAAGATAAATAAAAATGGTTTAAAACTGCCATAGACATCGACCGAGTCATTGCCAGAAACCAGATCTCTTGATTCTCATTCCCGTGCTAGTGTTTTTTGTGTTCTGGTACCCAGTGCATGTGCATTTATTTATACCTACAAAAGAAATCACCCACTCCTCTTCCCTATACCCTCTCCTCTCACAAACATTTAAAAATTAAAAGCAAACGCAGATAAGTTAATTTCAGTACAATTATTTTTTCAATGTAGCTGTCACAATGATTAGAGTTTCAATTTCTTAGAATCAGCAATGTCCAAGTGACTTAGAAATACTGATTGATTATTGGCCAAAAGGAAAATTCCGTATTACAGGTTTGCAAATTCCAGTACAAAAATAGTTTGTGTGTTAGAATAGCCTTTCCTTTTAAAACTACGGAATGCTTCATGAATTTGCATATCATCCTTGCTCAGGGGCCACACTCATCTTTGTATCATTCCAATTTTAGTGTATGTGCTTCTAAAGCAAATGCCAGTATGGTTTCTTATGCTTTCATGCCTAGTTTATATGAGAAAATGCTTCCACAGTATCAAGAACTACATAGTCATTAAGGGTTAAGTTTAGTTGGCTAGCCTGAACAGAAAACCCAGATTTCATGTCCTTCTCATAAATTACTTTGCTGTTAACTAGAGCTTCTGAATAGCAGTGAGAACACACATAATAGTATTCCTTATGCCCTGAGTTGGTATCAAGCCAGTCAAAAGCAAATAAAGTTGAACCCTATATCAACCAGTAAATGTATGACTTCCAGCAACTTTTATGAAATACTGAACGTGATTATCAACCTACATTTCTACCTTTATAGACTGGTGATCCTCTGTGGACTCGGGAACTAGATGGAAACCCATGAACTAGATGATTTTTTAGATCCCTTTTAACCAGAACATTCTTTGTCTCCGATATCATATAACAAATGCTCTTGTTACATAATAGAAGCCCAAGAACACCCACTTCATGATAAATATAAGGACTATATGGAATTTGGATTTTGATGTATTCATGCAGAACTCTTTTTTTCATCATGCAAAAAATGAGTAAGCTTCAATATACAAAGGTAGAATAAATACTGGTCAACATGGACTTTCTAGTCTCAAATACTGGAGGCTCTTTTTAATATAGCCTCCAAATCTAGGATGAAATGAACAGATTTGTTTTACTAGAGACACTTGCCACCAGCATCACCTATGGGTGTTACATACATAGGTGCACACAGCTCTGTGTTTGAGAAAGGAAGAAGGTAAGACCCTGTCTTTATATGCTGGTTTTCATGTAAGTGACATTTTCTCATGTTGTCAGCATTCAATTTTCCACCGATGCACTTACAAGTTTTCATGAATACTTGAATGCAAATGTGACACTAACCCAGAATGAAGCATGGCTCTCCTTTTAGAGCCCTTGGTGCTGAAACAATGGCAGGTAATAAACACTCACCACTGCCCATTTCCACAGCGAAGTTTCTCATTGCAAACTCACCAACAACTTTTGACCTCTGGACCCAAAGACCATCAATTACCCAGCTTACAGAGGTGGAATATAGTGAATAAGCAGCATCATTTGGCTGTCACCCAGTTAACATCCTATCATAGGTTGAAAAGCAATTTGTCCAATATTTCGACTGCCATGGAGAATTCTTTATTAGCTTTTGGGTAGGTTTGCCTTTCAATTGGATGATTTGAATAGCTTCTGTGGTAGGAGAGATGCTGCCCTCAGATAATGATTTTGCATTTCACCTCATCATTAATGCTTTGGACCTCAAGGGAAGTCACTGTGCCTTTTATGAAGGTCGAAGCATTTTATAACCTTAATAAAGACTCATAGCCTCAGGAACAGCTAGTGTGAGCAAGTGTGGGGGATTGACTGAATAAAAATATAACTAAATTGGCACTTTAGAGTACACTCATAGGAAGACTTCAAATGCAAATCAACAGTTAAAGAGTACAATGACACCCCAAACTTCAGTGTTATTCAAATACACACACACATACACACACAGAAACCGGCATTATTCAAAGAAAAATGAGAGAAATTATCTTTTTTTCTGGAAAAGCTTTTTTCTGTAATTTTATGTTTAATTGCTAAATATTTCACATGGGTGCTACAGCAGCTTGATAGACTTGAATTAAAAACAATTCATAGTCATGGTGATTCTTAGTTATTGTAAATTTCTTTCTGTATAGCATCTAGGTCACTGTATCTTGAAGTATAAAATGAATACAATAAGCCAGAGTGATTATGAAAACTACACTACATTTCCCAAGGTCACTCTGTCCCAAATATTACTAATAAATTATTGCTTTCAGTAACTTACTTAAGGGTACTCTCCAGAGGAATCATTTCAATTTAAGAATTCAATGGACTCTTTCAATTTTCCTAGGCTTCTACTTCGTTCCTCCAGGCATTGTTTACTGGCCATACTTCTGTTCACAAGAACTGAGAAAGAAAACAGGAACCCCTATGACAGGCATTGTGATAAAATAATATCTCATCTTCTTTGTGACAGAAACCTTGAGAAAAAGGCATATGATTCCTGTTTACAGACTGTGGATTAGAGAGCTGAAATAATTTTGCAGGGTCATATTCCTGAGGGGTATCAGGGCTCAGTTGTGCTGAATTCATCCTGTTCTTCAAGTGCAGAAAACCAGACTGTCTACTGCAGCAACAGAGAGAGAGAGGTCAGGAAGGCAGGGGAATGATCTAGAGTAGGACAGTGCTTAGAATACCCGAAAAGATCCTTTGGATGGTAAGACATTTGATCAGGGGGCTGGTTCCAGGGTGAGTCCTGGGGACTCTGACATGACAGGCCAGCCCTGAGACAAGAGAAGCTGTGGTTTGAGTGAGCAGCTTGAAGTGGAAACTTAATAGTCAGCTTGGCATCTGGCTAGATGGACCCCGAGTTTCCCAAGCAATGATGCCATAGGCTACGGGAAGGTTTCAAATATCCAACTTTATTTGTCCACTACTCTGTGAACTTGAGCTATGTGAGGGCAGGGTATGGATCTTTCACTTTATCTCAAATATCAGAAAATGCTTGCTAAAAGGCAGCTTCTCAGTAAATTAATAATAAATGAAGGTGATCAAAAGTCAAGCTAGGCAGAGGAACAAGGTCAGGATTCGGGTTCAGACACCCATCCTAAGCCCACGGCCACTGTTTCTGGGGGTAGATCGCACTCGGTGACTGAAACATGTCAGTGTGCCCAAGAATTCCAAAAACAAAAACACTGCTCGTTCACTTTAACCCCTTCCTTAAGATCTGCCACATCAATATACCGACTTTAGAATCAGAGCTTTCTTGAGCTGGCTAGACTTGCATTACAGAGCAGAAAGCCATTTAATTATTTGAGGTTTATTCAATCTATTCCTACTGTCTTTGCAACTTGTCAACATACCCGCCATTCACCCAAACCTAGAGTTGACCTGTCCCGAGTCACCTGCTCCAGCTTCATGAAGCCCCCCAACTCAGCACAAGCCCTAAACGTCTTTATCCTCTTAATTCAACCTTCACTCCTTCACTCATTCATTCTTTTGTTCTCAAATATTATTAAAACCAAACTGTGTACCTGGCAATGCGGAGAAAATAGTTAGCTTAGCAGCTATCCTGTAGCATACCAGTTGTCAGGGAAAACAGGAAACGATGCAAGAATTTATAATGTAAAAGGCTTTAATAAGGACAAGTATGGAGAGTTAGCAAATCACATGCCTGGTATTGTTTGTCTTCACAGACACAAATCTTGAGCTGATGTCCATCTCCTCTTTCCTTTTACACCGGGGCAGTGAAAGCTAAATGGGCAACATCTGCCTGCAGTTACATGCACTAACTTCATCCTTTCCTGATCTCGGTTTCCATTTGTCTCATTTCCTTCACTACTAACTTCATTCTCATCCTAAGTTGCCTCAATGAGCAGGATGAGATGGGGTATGAGTAAATACATATACCATCCCAGAAATTCTCCTTTCATCTATTAGGTGTCTAGTGACTTTGGACGTAGCAAACTTGTATATTCATTTTTCTTCCTGGAAAACTATACTGAGAGTAAGACTGAGATTTCCTCAGTATTTAAATGTTTGAGGGGCCTGAGGTATTATTTCCAATACAATGAAGTAAGGCAGAGGTAGTAAGACTATACATTCATTTATTCATTCATACCCTCCTTCATTCACCACTTAGTTATCATGGGGCTATCCTACGCCAGGCACTGTTTTAAACATTGGGAGATGAAATGAAATATGGAGGCTGCATTCTAGAAGAAACAATATATATATGTGCTGTTCAAAGCAAGATATACTGGGGTGCCTGCGTGGCTCAGTTGGTCAAGCATCCAACTCTTGGTTTCTGCTCAGACAGAGGGAGTTCATTTAGATTTGTACACCAACCAGTCTTGCTCCCTGAGACATTATTGCACTGACAAGGATAACGTTTTTAACTCTTACAGTGAAGTATTTAGGTTGCAACGATGTTGTTAGGTTGTATCCATCAGGGATTATAGCCATGAGGCTAAGCATAAGCTCTTTTAATATGAAAACATTTAATATACATACGACATATCTTTATAAAATATATTTTATATGTATCATTCTCTATTTTATATATATTCTTCTCTATTATTTATTTCTATTTATATTATTATTATATATTATTTATTTTATATATGTATGTACCTTTTGTTGCATTATATTGAATGATTCAGCTCATTCTGGAGGAAGATTCCTGTTTCTCAACTCTACAGATTAGATGCTATTAAAATACAAATACACATGGTATTTTAAGGGCAGAGCCCTTCCCTCTCTTGAAGAACAGTTTTTATTAAGCTGTGAATGATACAGGAAAAACAGATGGAAGTAAGATTATTACACTGAAAGATTAGCAAAACAAAGAAAGAAAAAAATTTTTTTAAAAATCCCTATAACTCATGAAGGACAATCGGGTGAAAGGAAGAAGGTAATGGAAGAGCGAGACTACACTTCTGGGGAATGATGCTCTTACACCTGGGGAATGTGGGAAGAAGGGAGATGAACAAGCAAGTTAAAGACTGCCAAGATAAAATTGTTTATTAAATATTTCCATGTATTTAAAGAACAACGCTTCCTCCCTAATATAACGAAATGTATCAACTGCGGTCACTTAAAAAAAAAACATAAACAAAAACCAAGCATTTTCTTCTGGAAGTTTGTGTCTGAATCTCAGTAGCATCTACCACGTGGAAGTTTCTGTGTTATTAAGTGATGAGGAGCAACAAATCGATTTGGGACTGGAAAATCAGTTCTTGGAAAAAAGTGATCAGCCTCTAAAGCTCATGCCTAGTGACTTGAACCTATTTTAAAATGTGTTTTAAAAAATCATAAGATTCCAATTTTATTGCTATGATAAATGGATTTTGGTATAAAGACGTCCTGGCTATAATTCCTCATTACTTTCCAAACCACGTTTATCATTATTAGAAGTTTTATGAGCACCATAAAAATAACAATTGTTGTTAATAGCTACGAAAGCCTACTTAAAAAAAAAAAAAAGACAAGGGAGTAAAGGTCATGATGAAACAACTCTCCTCCTCTCTTCTCTCTCTCTCTCTCACACACACACTCTACACAAATACCCATGAAATAAAAGAAAATGTTCAACTTTATAAACAATGCAATGAAAGCAATGCCTTTATTTTCACTGATCAAATTGACTAACATCTTCCTATAAAATCATATTCAAGTTGACAATGAATCTTTTATGAAATAGATGGGCCTTCTCTTTCATTGAATGGATGATAAGTTGGTATTTTTAGGGGAACAGTGTGGCAATATGAGCCCAAATCACTAAAAATGTTGATATATTTTGATCCAAATAACTTACATCTGGGAATTTACCCTGAGAGAGTAAGTGTTGAATTATACATTGATGTTAAGTGGTGTTTATCAAAGTGTTAATTGCAATAATGAAATATTATGAACATGCAAATATTCAAGAATAAAGAATATTTTTAATAAATTATGGTGTGTTATGTGGAGATTAACTATAGTTTGAAATGGCATACTTTTAAAACATTTTTTGGGAAATCTTTCCTAACATAACACAAGGGGAAAATTAAGATACAAACTATGCATTTGGTAAGATTAAAATTACACTAAATATACACACACATAAATGAATAACTGATGTCCACATGCTATATAGGGTAAAAAAGAAAAAAGTGAAATAGAAATTTTTCGAAACATTAGCTGTGATTTCTCTGTAAGAACATGGGTGACTTTTCTTAAATTTTTTTATTTACATATTTCTCTAACCTGGTTTGTAAGCCAGAGAGATGGAGATAAACATGGGTTTTCAAAACCTTGTGTTCTGTGCAGAGTGTTAGTTGTTCAAGAGAAGGCAGAAAAATAAACAGGCAAATGCAGCCATTAAATACCTCCAAAGCCCAGCCTTGCAGAGAAAGCCGCAGACTGACAACTCTGAGGATAATGTATGGGTGACCAAGGGAAGCAGCATGAATATTTTCTCTTATGAAAGAACCATGAGATTTTGCATATTTAATGTAAAGCTGTGAAAATGTCTGCTTTCATGATCTGATATGAAAGATCCGCGCACATAAAAACTGCTCAGAGTTCAATTTGTCTACTTTGCTGGAAGACTGAGTCAGTCTCTCCTGGGAGGCCACCTTCCCTTTCACAGAGTCTGGATGTCATGGTGAGCCAACATTTGCCCAAAGAGGACATAGGCTCATTTTATTTATATATTTTTGTGTGTGAGAAATGGGAATGCTATTTTCCACATGTCTACTGATGATATGGCATCACAGAATATTTTCATTTTCTTCAAGTTCTGTGCATTCTTTTCTCTACACTTTTGTTCATTTTCTTATTCCTCTTCAGATGAACCCTCGCTTTCTCCTCTGCTCATACAAGTCTAATATTTTCTCCAAGGCCCAAGATAAGTCCCCCATTGCCCATGAAAACCTCTTGATTCAAAAGTCCTCACTGTATCTCTCCCTTTATCATTTCGAGCTCTACATAATTTAACAACTGATCACAGAGTAGTTTTTTCCATAGTTTTCCAATTAGTTCAGGGGTATTAGAAGGCAGGAACCTTGCGGTACAATTGTCCTTTTTTTTCCCCCCAATGCCTAACTCAGTGCTGATCACAATAAAGGCTAATTGAATGATTCCCAAACATGTTTGAAGTAGTTCAGTGTTCCTTCGGCAGGTTTTTAGCAAAACAATTCTTAACGCATTGGGTACCATGAGGTTGTTAAAGAGAGTACTCTAAGGCACATAAGAGAACTTGGACCAGATGGGTCTTCATTTCAATATGGTGGGGGAACATTTCCAATGCTGAAGGACTGCTTCTTTCCACCTCCTCCTGTGTAAACTCTGGCTTGTCACACCTTAATTATTTCACAGCCCCTGCCTGGCATGAAACCAGAAGAGACTGGCTCATTAATGTTCCATTCCAGCACACATTCTTTCCAAAAGCCTTTAAGAAACTCATGAATATTTCATTGTCTCCATAAGTGCCAGGAAGATGGCACCATTATCCAAGAAACGGAATGCTACTTGCTAGGTTTGCTTCCCTGAGCTACTTACTCCCAAACAAGGTACATTCCCTCAACAATCCTTTCAGTGAGCTATACACAGGTGACGTAAATGAAAAGCAGAATTTTAAACAGGGCATTCAATAATGGAAAGCATGGGGAGGGGGCTTCTCTCTTAAGCAGAGATCTGCCTTAGATTGTGTATACAAACTCAACCAGAGCTCAGGAGAGATTAATGAAGTTTAATCTGATTTCTTAATAGCAATTAATGAAAATAAAAAAAACAAAAAGTGAGGGAGGTAAATCTGACCATAGGAAGGGTCTTAATAGACAAGGGAAAAGACTCCGGTCTTTTTCCTTTCTTTTCTCTTCTCCCCTAACCGCACCCCACCTTTTTTTCTTTTTACAGACAACACTTCAAGCCAAGAAAACTCTAGGGAGTTTGAATATTTAATGTTATGCTTTCCCACCCTCTTCTTTCACACTCTTCCCTATATGCTCAAGAGCCATATGATTGAGGCCATAAGGAAAAGCTGCTTTACTCAAATATATCCAAGCTGTGAGCCAAGTTTGAAAATAGAAACTTAAAAAAAAAAAAAGTATACTACATTTCAAAGTACCCCAGGTCCATGATGGCTAGTGAATTCTAGGACATAGAACATAATTATCAACCTTGGGCTTGTTAAATGAGATTATATTTTCTAAATATTTATTCCACTGAAAATGTACATTTGACACCCTAGAATTCCTGCAAAAGGCACAGGCATTATTTTCCCATTTTATAGGTGAGAAAACGGACATGGAGAAGTTAAAAGATTTCTCTCAAGAAAATACATAGCTATCTGACGGTGGATCTAACTGTAAAATGCATACCCACTGATCAGTCCACATCTTTTTAATTGAAACCATGTGCTGTATTCCCAAGGGGCATTCCTTTCCTGGAGACTTAATATTCTCTGGGCAAAATTAACACCAATATAAGCACTGTTTCAAGGTATTTTAAAATTGGGTGCAAGACCTAGTTCAAAATTGGCATGAGAAAAAGAATTTGTATGAAACACTAGGAAATATCTCCAACTGACAACTAATTATCTTTTTTTCATAGCTTAAAAATACTGTTTGAAAAGATCTGACCACTAAGAATGTCATTTCGAGCACAGAATTGGGTGTGAACTCAACAGCTCAGCACCACTCATCTGAATTCATTAGACCATGTTCCTTTCTTTTTGTTCTTTTTATTCTATCTTCATGAAAGGGACAGGTCATTATCTGCAATCTGACAACAGAGGAGACAATTAAAATGCAAGTTGACCATTACTAAAATAATAACAGAGTTATCACTTCAGCTAGTGCTACATGCCCTTTTTTCCTATAACTAAATACAACTCTGGATACAATCTCTGCAAATTAAAATTTGCTCCAGTTTGAAATTGTTTCCCTGATAACCAATCCAGGAGTTTTGCCTATAACACTCTCCTTCTGTGGCCAGTCAACTTTGCATATAGGCAAATAACACAAATAACACTGGGTGATTTGAGGCACAGAAAATACCCCCTTCTGACCAGTCCCCACCTGCTGATGGAACGTTATTGCTAAGAGGAGTGGTGCTTCTAAGATTCAGCCACTGCAGTGTGGTTCCCAGAGAACCCTAAGACTGGACACAGAATCGAGACCTTAAATGTCAGCCCTGTACAGTGAAAAAGGTCTCAGGCAGTTTGAATGGGCTTCTCAGGTAGAGGTGGCCCTCAAATCCTCACCATCTATAAGCCATCTACCAAATAAATATTGGTGGATGTGTTAAATCTATTTAGGTGGGATTAATTTTTCTTCCTTGCAAATGTATCAAAGAAACCAGGAAAAGGAAGGCAGACACAAAAAACTGGCAAGACCGTATGAACTAAATACAACATAAATGTCACAAAATCATTGATTGAGCTTATATAGTGCAAGACCCTTGCACTAGGAAGCAGAGAAACTGAATTGTAATCCCAGATCTGTCACTAAGTAGTAATAAATGTATCTTCCTAGCCTATCTTCCTAGGCTGTGTCAGGATTAGATAACTAATGTGAAAGTTAGACAATAAAGTAAGCGAAAATGCTCTTAGTAGTTTCTTGGTCTGAATATTGTTAATAGATTAAGCAAAAATAAAAAGGTAAGGTAAAAGCACAATTATAGAAATACCTAAGTCCTTTGTGACTCAATGTAACTATGCAGCTTTATATTCTGTACAGTGCATATTTATAACTGAGGAGATTGTTCGTGGCCTGGAAACTAAAATTAAAAATAATTGCACAAGAATGTTCTAAAAATTCCCTGGTAACGTTCATCAAAATTCTGCAAAATAGGAATTTTTTCTTTTCTAATTTATATACTAGATTCCTATTTCTGAAAACTAATACGAAGTATTTTCTTCAGAATCTCATTTCCCGATTAAGCAATCTCAATGTCTATAGTGGTTAAACATCAATAAGATAAGTATTGCACTCACTTGTGTTCAAATCTGCATTTAGCCTTGGGGAACACACAGAAGTAAAAGACATCCCCGGCACTGAATAAGTTTAAAATTTAACTTCATGGGAATTTACAGTAAGTCACAGAATTTTTTTTTTAGTATTAGAAGTGAAGGTAGAACTGCAATGTTTTATGAGACAGGATTTCCCATAATCCTCAAGGGAAATGAGGCACTGTGGATCATTCGCACATTCCTTCTTATCCTCTCTTGTTTTAAAATTTCTTTTCACCGCCACCTTCCCCTCGCAACACACACATCTAGGGACAATATTACCTTGTTCCTCACCTTTCGCCAAGCTTCTTGAAAGCCAATTGTTTCCCTGAGGTCCTGTCTGCAGGGCGCCACTTGCCCAAGGCGATCGCTAACACCAATGACACCCACCTGAGGTTGTATCTGGCATGTTCTACCTAGTGCTGCTAATTCACTTGGGGTACATGGAGTCTGCTTCCTAAGTTATTAAAGGAAACACTTTTTGCAAACTTTCTGCTGCTCAGTACACAACCAGGCATCTTTTCCATCTCCAAGGTCAGCACCCTCTCCCTTTGCTTCCTGACCACTCTCCTTTGCCACATGCTTTAGGTGTTTGTGACGGTAGCACTCTACTTCTATATTAGTGAGGATAATAATAAACGCTATTTAAAAATCCCAGTGCCTTCAAATAATGACAAAAATCTCTCTCTTCCACCAGTGCAAAGGGAATCAGAGGACTCTGAAACCACATGATGGAAGGAACCCAGATCCCTGAGTTGCCGCGAGGGAGGCTCTTTTTTCCATTAAACTGTGTGGTGAGGAACACCGAATATTCTCAGTGTTTTGTCACTGAGATTTTGGGATCGTTTGTTATAACAAGTAGAATGATCCTGACTAAGTAACTATCCCCCTTAAAGACCTACCTTGCTCATTGAACACCACCACTATAAACCCAGGTGCCTGAACCAGGAACCGGGGCATGAGTTTGGTTTTTACTTTTTTCTTATTCCCACTTTTCCATCTCTCACAAAGACTTTTTGATTCTACCCCACATGTAACATCTCTGAAATGTGTGTACTTCCTGGTACCATCAGTACATAATCTCATTTCCAGTTACCAATATTCTTTCCCATATTGCGCAGCCTCAAAGCACTTTATCCTTCATTTCAACTTCTAGATCCAATAATCCATTTTCCACACAGCATCCTGAGTGAGCTTTTTAAGGGTCCAGCCTGGTCATATCATTTCCCTGCGTGTTATCTTTCAAGGAATTGCTATTGCCACAGGATACAGTTCTAATTACTTAGATCAGTTATTAAGACCTCTCATGACCTGGTCCCTTTTCCTCATCAGCCTCAATTTGCCACTTGCCCTTCAACTCTACACAGTTTTTGAAGGCATCATTCTCTCCCATGCCTCTGAGCCTCTGCAATCCTTAACTTCTACCTAAAGCTCTTCCCACGACTTCATGTCCTCTTCTCCCTTGCTTTCATTTTAAACTTTGTTTCTTGGAAGTCTTTCTTGACTCCCTAAAATAGTTGGATTATGTGTCTCATGTCATATTGTCACAGAACATTGATTTCATATGTAACTACTGCCTTCTTGTCACTTTCCCTAAACCCTACATTCCTTATGGTCAGGGACTGGCGCTCAGAGTGTGCTCGATACATATTGAATAAGTGAACGATTAACCCTCTCTTTGTATAAAGAGTTGCTTGTGGAGAGGTCAGTATAATTACAGACTAGAGTCTTTAAAATCTCCAGAGTTTATAAGAAGTCTTATCTGCTGTCTTAAATGAAAAAGATTCCCACTATTTTGCGCCTCTTTGATATATGGAATATATATAGGGCTCGTGGTGGAATGTCTAGGGAAAAAACCTAGAAATTTAATATGAATATTTATATTCTTACATTTCTTTTTTTTTTAATATGGAATGCTTCATGAATTTACGTGTCATCCTTGTGCAAGAATTTTAGTATACACGCTGCCAAAGCAAACACTACACTCTTACATTTCTATTCCATAAGCTAATTATTTTTAGAAGTTTGCCTATTGCTACAGATACACACAAACAAACATAAAGTACTTCTGCATTTTTCAAATAGAAGTGAAATTCATAAGACCTGCATGCATATCTAGAAGCACATTCACCAGATACATCCACATAAGCACAATTCCAATCAAGGCAAAAGACTGAACCTAAACTAACAGTAAGCCCTTAGAATCAAAATCACCAAGAAAATCTAATTTAATCATATTGCAGTGCTCATCCTTTCAGTAGTCCCAATTTTACCCTTGACAATAATCAACGCCATTTCTTATCATTTTCTTTTTGTGATTTATCCCAAAAATGTAAACAAACTCATCTAAATGAGCTCATCTAAAAATACTGAGTTCTATTTAATAAATTCCTTTTTATTGGAAACAATTTGTGTCAAAAAAAAAAAAACCCAAATGGGTCATTAAAACAATTATTGTGACTGTGTAATTTTACTGCCCAAATTACCTAAATAAATAGTATTTACTGCAGCAAAATGCAAGCTTACTGTCTTTTCACTTACTTTCAAATGAAAAGAAAGAACTGTTCCTGATGTTCTCAAAAATCCACACTGCTCGTAGACATGATGGTTTCTGATTCATGAGAACTCCATTGCTTCAGTCCCATAGGTGTAACATGCTTTGAGAGAATATTCACATTTGTTGTCTTGTTTTCATATTTCATATTTAATAATTTTATTCTAATTTCACAGTTATTGAAGCTACATAACACGGCTGTGCTGTCCTATATCTGGACTTGCTGCATGTAACATTACGTATTTGCCACCTGCCCTAGAATTCATTCTTAGTCTTTTTAGAGGCATGCATAACTCTTAAAGCATCCATGCTTGTATTCTAATCTGCTTATCTTTTAAATTGAACAGGTTCAAAAATTGTTGTCTATAAGAACGAACAAAATCTGAACATTACTGAAAGCTAATTTTAGGGGGCTAGGAAAGGACTTCCCTTTTACTCAACATTTTTTTGCCCTGCATGAAAAAGGCTCAAATCCTTTTAATCAGGCACCAATCTTCTTTCTATTCCTATACATAAAACTAAAAACACAAAGGGGTGAAAGGGGAGAAAACCAGTGACATATAATGTCTGGTATTTAAATATTGACTATTATGTTTCTAATGAGTTTTTAAGAAGAGGAGAGACAGTGAGGTTACTGGACATGGCAGAAAGAAGAGACCAGTATACCAAAGACTAACTCCACCAATTTCAGAACTTTGAATATAACTCCTTCTCCAGTTATGATTTACCCACTCCTGACCCTAGCTGATTCAGTTGATGAAGGAAGGACTTCAGATCATGTGATTCATTCTTTACCCATCAAAAATCAAACACATATTCATTTTTTTATGAATAAGTACCCCTTGAAGACAACATACAAATTCAATCATAGCATATTAAGTATCCTAAGTCATTCAGTAACTATTAAAAAAATGAATTCCTTATCTAGTTTTAAAATTTTTAATGTATTTTAACTTTGAGAACTTTTAGTGTAATCTTAACAACAACAAAAAAGATGTTTTGTTGACTTGAAGTGCCTTCAGAATCAGACCACGCCAAAGTAAAAATCAAAGCCAGGAGAATTACCATTTACTAAGCTTTGAACTTATATACCAAACTATGCATTTTACCCACATAATGCTTTAAATCTTTGCAAAGATCTATAAGGTAGATGTTACAGTCCCATTTTAAACACAAACAACATCAAAACAATGCTGAGAAAGATTAAGTAATCTAATAGCCCAAGTCAAACAGTGAGTCTGCAGGGTGTCGTTAGGTCTCAGTGCCTGGATGACTCAGTTGTTAAGCATCTGCCTTCGGCTCAGGGTGTGATCCCAGAGTCCTGGGATCCAGCCCCACATCAGGCTCCTCCGCTGGGAGCCTGCTTCTTTCTCTCATACTCCCCCTGCCTGTGTTCCCTCTCTTGCTGGCTGTCTCTCTCTCTGTCAAATAAATAAATAAAATCTTAAAAAAAAAAAATGATCTCAGTTCTGGACAATGCAGAACCCTTGTGATGGGAAGATAGGTGGCAGCAAACCGACCGTGACAGAAAGGTCTGTGTCCCACAGATGTGGTACTGAAGAGAAAGGGCCAAGAACAAAATGGAGCAACAACAGAGCAAGAGGGATCTGGAAGCTACTCCTGGTCTCCTAGACAGCAAGCACAGTACACATTACAGACTCACCAAAGGGTGGGCCTATAAACAGTAACACTGAGGTTGTGTCCTGATTCTACAACCAAGACTTCAGGATTTCTGTTATAACCTCTGCTAGGGATGGGTGAGCAAGTATTCACCTAAATGTGTTTGGAACAGAGAACAAACAAGACCTTAGCACCTGATGAGGATGGTCAGGGAGTCCTTTCCTAGAAAGAATTATCATCTTCTGAAGAAGTGCCTGGAGATGGAGTGAAAGGAAATAATATCTCAAAGAAAATACGAACACACCAAACCATAATCCTGGTCATTTTATGGGTTTCACAGCAATCTACTTGTTAAAGGAAGATGGCCTCAGACTTTCTGGAACCATATTTGGTTCTCTATAAGGGTCACTCTTAAAGTTGGACTTAACACAGGTAAGCCAGACAGGTCATCAAAATGTCCTATTAGGGGATGTCAGCAGCATTTTACACCTCCATTTCTGGCCTCCCAAAGGTATGTTATTCCCCACAGTGAGACTTTCTCAAGAGACTACTGCTGAAATATAAATTCATGTAGAATGGGTAAAACTCAGATGATTCCTAAATGTCCCAGTATAAATTGGTTTGGAATCACAGTCACAAGGGTATGCCCCATCATAATGGAAACCAGTGAAGTTTGTTGTTGTTGCTGTTGTGTTAGAAAGAGAGAGAGAGTTCGCATATGTGTCCGTATGGGCGATGTGGGAATGCGCAGAGGGAGAGGAAGAAAGAATCTTAAGCAGACTTCCAGCTGAGCAGGGATCCCGATGTAGGGCTTGATCCCAGGACCCTGAGATCATGACCTGAGGTAAAATTAAGAGTCAGACATTCAAACAAGTGAGCCACCCAGGCGCCCATGGAAACAATTTACGTTTTGCTTTAGGAGAAGGATAGAAATGCCTGGAGCATTTAGAGCAGTGAGAAACTCAACTGCCAGAAAGTTGTGAAAACCTTGAGAGAGGGAGAGGCTTGGTTCTGGAGGGTACTTGCAGATGTTCTAAACAGTTAAGATAAAAAAGTGGGGGAGGTTGGTACATAAAAACAAAATACAGAGTCCTCTTTCTTTGTTGCATTTGCATGTACGTTTCCTCTTCAAAAAGGGGGGTATAAACATTTTTCAATCCCTTCATGGTCTGACATAGCAAAGGACACACAGTCAAAGCTTGAAAACTCTTCTTGATTTGAAAAATCTGTTTTTTTTTTTTTTAAAGATTTTATTTATTTATTTTGACAGAGAGAGACAGCCAGCGAGAGAGGGAACACAAGCAGGGGGAGTGGGAGAGGAAGAAGCAGGCTCCCAGCGGAGGAGCCTGACGTGGGGCTCGATCCCATAACGCCGGGATCACGCCCTGAGCCGAAGGCAGACGCTTAACGACTGCGCCACCCAGGCGCCCCTGAAAAATCTGTTTTTTTAAATGAATTTTTAAAAATTAATTTAATGAAATCTGTCACATTCTCAAGGACAAAACCTATTGAAGTATAATCTAAGCACCATGGTAGGTATTACTCTGCCACCCAACACTAGTTAAGTCTCATCTTCTCTTGAATGCATTCTAACAACAACAACAACAACAACAACAAAATCACATAGCATTTGTAAATAAATACAAACAGCCTGGAGCCCTCAACCTAGCTAGCATTTAGAGCATTTCATTTGATCGGATACATGATATAGGACCAGCAGACTAACAGAGAAGAGATCTCATGATCATAACCCCCAAGACAAGGGTGATTCCAAAATAGCAACCCAAGGAAGCCATCCACCAAGGGGAACAATTAAGACAGAATGACATTCTACTGTGCTGCTGCTTGCAGAATGCATGTCACAGCACTTTACCCTGTAATTCCCATCGAGCAGCACCAACGGTGCACATATTCAAGCACTCTGCACTATAGTTTCCTCATCTATCAAGAAACTTTTCAAACGGGCCATGAAGAAGGAAACACTGGGGACTGCTGATTCATAAGATGAAACGTATTTTGAGATCCTTTGTGAGCAGGAAATTAACTACTTTTGCTTTTATCTTCTCTTAAAAATTTCCTGATCTTCAGAAAAGATGAGAGTGTAATTAAAACTGCAATTAGTGACTAGGTAATCAGGAGCAATGAGAATAAAAGGAAACTAGAAAGAGCTATCAGGTTAAATCAGAATCCAACCAGATCTGAAACAGTCTGTAGTCTAAAAATAAAGGAATTGCCTGATAAATCGTGGCCAGGATTCCACATAATTTTTCATTAAAAGTGTGTGTGTGTGGTGGGGGGGACTTAAAATAATTGTAAAGTTATTTATTATGTTCCAAAGCAGAAAAAAAAAAAGAAAAAGAAAAAGGCATGAGCATCACATACGTAGAAATAAACAAAGACCAATTGAATGAGAAAGGCAAAGGCTAAACAGAGCTTGATACAGTGAGATAGCCAGCTCTTATTTCTTGTGTGGTGGCAGAGACTCAAAGACCAGCAGAGGAGGGGAAAAGCTACAACAGTGAGAAAAAAAAAAGGGAAGGCTCCAGGTATGCCCTGACTGGAGGCTGTTGGAATGGGGAGCATGCAGGCAGCCTAACTAGAAGGAGGGATTCTATGTGATTGGTCAGGTGCATGATTGGCTTTCTCTGGGTGGTCCTAAGTTGGTAGTGGGGACAAAAATTAGGGAATTGATTGGCTACTAGAGGTAGCAATCTGGCTTCCTGCAAGTATGACGTATACCAGGCTGGCTTCCTGGGTTGTTAACTGTAGATGAAAGGCTGGTTTCCTAGGCAAGTTGCTGCAGGGTCACAGTTCTATTTATATGGATGGCCTGGGTATTATCTATTTGTAAACAGAGTCTCTCACATACATTTAGGTCATCAAATAAGAATAAAATATTTTAAGGTCTATAAGAATTCAAGCAAGATGATTTTATTATTTTATTAAGAAACAAATGGTGGGACACCTGGGTGGCACAGCGGTTAAGCATCTGCCTTAGGCTCAGGGCGTGATCCCGGCGTTATGGGATCTAGCCCCACATCAGGCTCCTCTGCCATGAGCCTGCTTCTTCCTCTCTCACTCCCCCTGCTTGTGTTCCCTCTCTCGCTGGCTGTCTATCTCTGTCAAATAAATAAATAAAATCTTAAAAAAAAAAAAAAAGAAACAAATGGTAATATATTTAGGTGGCCACAGAACCTATAATACCTAGTAGGGCATGGACTAAACTTTTTGAGATACTCTGGAAACATTACTCAAAATATTTAGGAAAAAATATCAATTCAGGACTCTGTACCTGTAGAAACAAAAGACTGTCCTTTCCATTGTAAAAGTGTTTTCAATAGTCCATTAGATATTGTGGGATGCTGTTGTTGAAGAAATATATTCATCTTTGCCATTTACTCCTTTTCAAAAATAAATCTTTTTTAATGTCCATACTAAATCTTCTCAAAGGAAGTCAATACTTACATTCTAGGTGGCTTAATTTTTTTTTATTTTATTCTACTATGTTTTATTTTATTTCCAATTACAAAAATTATAGAAGACCAAGACTGCCTTCCTATATGGCTCTGAAATAGCTCCAACTTTCAAAATGGGATTTCCTTAAAGAATTTGGGCAGAGGCAACATGAACAGAATCATGGTGTTCTATCCCAAGTAACCATATGGAAGGGGATCCCACACACCATTAATTTACTCTCTGAACAACATATAGGAAATACATGCCACATGCAAGATACTAAATGAGCTGCTGGGGTTGTAGAGAAAACTTATATAGACCCTGCCTCAAAGAACTTAGAGTCTGATAGAGGGAGACAAACTTAATATCAAAAAGGAGTAAGTACTAAGGAGTCACTCATCTGCAAAATCATTTCAGAAGTGTGCAATACAACAAAGATCACAGACCGGGGTGCTCCAGTTCCCTGGAAGAGGGAAATGAGAACACATCAATGAAATCTGTTTATAACAGGTCATTTCTGGGACTTCTATCTTTGACCATTTGGACAAAGTCAGGAAAGGCATTTAAGACAAGGGGAGACAGTAAGCAAAGGCATGGAGGATAAAGTAGCCTAATTCATTTGAGAAACTTTAAGTGGTTTACTGTGGCCAAAAAGAGGATAGATGTCGAAGAGGGGTAAAGGAAAAAAAAAAATGAGAGGGTTAATAAAGACCAGATTATGGAATTCAAGAATGTCCTACCAAGGACTTCATACTTTATCTTACGGGCAATGAGGAACCTTGGAAAATTTAAAGGACGGTTATATTTTTACAGAATGGCTTTTTAGAAAGATACATCCACTGCTGATACATATATCTTGTGTAAGAGTAATTTTTCTTCCTTGTTGCTCTTGTAGTTACTCAAGTGAGAGGTCTAATGGTCTAAAAGAACATTTACACTGCAACTTTTGGTCAGAACCAATTTGTATAGCAGACGTAAGATGTCTAACAACTCAGGGGACAAAATTGACTTGGGGAGGGAGAGAAACGTAAGCCCCAAAGAAACGTAGAAAACTAGCCTAAGACTTTGGAGGTCATCTACCCCAAACTCTTTCTTCTTTTACACCGACAGGATGTTAAATGAGAAATTTTGTTGGAAGATAAAACAGACAAGATGGACCAAAGTGAGCTACCAGACCACAGCGCAAGTTTCCAAAGGAAAATGCAGAAACCCAATTACAAGAGATAAAGGAATAAGAGAATTTGGTCACTGCAGTTTGAATGAGGGAATGTGGAAAACATTCTTTGGAAGGAGCGGTTTCTTTGCTGTGAATCCCTGCCTCTACGGGTAGCCCTGGGAAGTATCTGCCCCTCCCCCTTAGCGAATGAACATCAGGGTAACCTCTCTGAGTGTGTGATGTATCATCAGCTGCTGCTGCTGAGGCGCAGTAGACTGGTGTCTGACCAAGGGCTGGAAAAGCTAAAGTCAAGAGACAGCTGGGTAGCAGCCCAGATAGCAGGAACAAAGGTGAGGTGGTAAAATTGATGATGTGCACTCCCAGTGTTAACAGGACAAAAGTTGCATGAGTGTTTCTAACTGACCAAATGCAGGCCAAGCATGAGACAGTAGTTGTGAGAGTTGTCTTATATCTTATCTAATAAGGCATCCATAGAGGCAAACAGACCCCATCAAGATATACAGGCATTTCTGTCTGAATACAAAGATCACCCCCATCAAGGCAACTGTAGCTAAATGTTGCCAGTAATAATGGGGAGTTCCTAAGGATACAGAGTTGTCAGATTCAGCACATAAAAATACGAGGTACCAGGTACATTTGAATTTCAGAAAAACAAAAATAATATTTTAATATAGGTATATCTCACATATTGCGTGGGCCATAGGTAACTAAAAATGTGCTATTTATCTGGAATTCAAATTTGGCTGGGCATTGTTTACTTTATCTGGAAACCGTATGGAGGAAACCACATGGGCACAGAACAGTAGCCAGAGTCAGAGAGCATGAACCCACTATGAGACCATACTAGCCACCTAAGAACTTTTCTGCTCCATTTACCATTCTTCCTTCACTAAGATTCAACCCTGAAGGGTTCACAAATTGCAAGTTTGGGGAGAAAGGGAAGAGAGAGATCAAGGGAAGAAAGAAGCTGCCCAGAGCTCTATCTCCCTCTGCAGCAACCTCAGCTGGGGGAGCAAGTAAAGGAGTTGGAACTGTCGTTGCACAGTCTGAGTACAGGCATAAATCTGTTTTGTGACTCCAGCTAACTGTAGGACGCTGAATTAAGAGATCAGTTATGGGTCTGCCTCTCGATTATGGAGGAAAAGTGGCTCCTTCCCTCCTAAACAATGAAAGAAGAAAACAAATTTGTGCTCTGATTGCATGTGTGACTCCTGCATATTCAATATACCAGTGAAGGGCAAGTTAGTGAACAGAGGCTTAGAGATCTAACGATTGCTCTGACAGCAAACTGCTAGAGATGGACAATGTGAGGAGGAGCCCCAGGTTCCCGTATGTGCTCTGCTGCTCTTCCCATGGTGATTCTGCCATTCTTCTGCCAGCAGTGAACCATCCACTCTTCCCCATGATTCCCAGAAACTAGAGAAGTCATAGCTTCTCAAGGTGACTCAAAAATATTTGAATAATTATCATTTGAAATCTCTCTAGAGAGACTTGCATGAAAAAAAGTAAATGTACCTATCCAAGCTACAGGAACTGAGACTATAAACCCACCTATCACTTGTCTTTAACCTGGGCTCTGCCTCAATGAGCTTACCAAAGGAGAAGCCCATCACCAGTGGGTGTAGAAAGGGAAACAGCAAGAGAAAGTAGTCTATTCTCCTGAGCACTTAGTGATGGGTTATTTTTCAAAGCTGTGGTCCCACTTTCTAGGGAAATACGAGCCAATGAATGTCATACCAATTATGGTGAAGACTTAGCAAACTGGGTATGGTGACAGGGAGGGAGATCAGGAAAAGAGAGATATCAGAAGAATGCATGAATGCTGTATTCATTTCCTGTGGCTGTTCTAACAAATTGCCAGAAACTTTGGGCTTAAAAAAACAAATTATCATGCTAGAGTTCGGAAGATCAGACTCTGAAATGGGTATCGCAGAGCTAAAATCGAGATGTCACAGACATGACTGCTTTCCTCTGGACACTGCAGGGGGAAATAATTTCCCTTCCTTTTCTAGATGTAGAAGCCACCTACATTTCTTGGCTTGTGGCCCCTTCCTCCACCGAAAGCCAGCAACAGGGTCACATTCCTTTCTCTACGTTTCCTATTACCTCTCCTTCACTGGCTCACTCCCTGCCTCCCTCCTCCACTAACGCAGGCCCTTGTGAGAACTTCGGGCTCACACACACACACCCTCCAGGATCCTCTTCCTACCTCAAGAGCCTTAACTTAACCACAGCTGCAAAGTCTCTTTTGCAACGAAAGAAACACATTCACATGTTGTGAAGATTTCGGACACAGGTATCTTTGAGGACCATCATTCTGTCTATTACAAATGTGTTCTCTCAGGCTTCCTTTTTGGGCAAATTCCGAATTATGAAGTGAGAGTAAGGAATGGCTACACTGGCTGGGATTTCTCCCTTTGCTTCTTCCCCCTTCTAATGAAGTCATTCATCAGCCCCTTTTGTTAAGCCAAGGACTCCCAAACTTTATGATTAATTTCTGCCACCTTGCCAAACTTGACATCTACTTAACATTCACCTTCCAGTGGCACTTTATATTATTCCCTAATCTGTCTCCTGTTTTCTCCTACAACGATACCTCCCTGGTCCTCCTGGGGATCTTCCCATACTCCATCTATGAGCGTTCTGCTAGGGATACCAATCTAAAATCCCCCAGCCCACAACTACAAGTGTGGACTTGCAGTCCCAGGTTAGAGAAATAAAATCCTTTTGGAGATCTGTATAGTACTGAAATAGGGACATGTAAACCCACTCCCAACCACGGACACTGAAAGGCAAGATGAACTCTAGAAGAACCTGTGTTGTGTCTCCCAACAAAGAGCAGAAACTAGTCTGCAGTAGGAAAAAAATGAAGCTGAGACTCAGTAGAGCAAGATGAACAAGATGAAGCAGCAGCTCTTTTGGCAATTTGATTCCCTGAATTTATTTTACCTAACAATTAACCTCATCGTTATCCTTCACTGGTAACAAAGGAAAAAAAAAAAACTTTTGTTTGTTTAAGCTAATTTAAATTTGATTTTAATCATTTGCAGCAGGAATAGTCTTTATTAGTATAAAGTTACAACACCCCATTAAATTCTCAAAACAATCTTGAGATGGTATAATACTTATCTCCATTTTACAAATGAAGAAACTGAGGCAAGGACTTTTAACCCCAGTCCCTGTGTCAAAAGCCTGGTCTCCCAACGACAACACCAGACTGCCTCCTTCCCCCCACAGTGAGACAGCACACCACGCCAGCCAAGATGAGTCTCCTTGGCACTCTTGGAGTGTGTTGTGCTATTCTGCACATGCTGTTTCTTCCATCCTGCTGGATAATCACCGCAATGCTGAAGACAAAAATGGTAAGTGTATAAACCCTTCAAAGAAGGAATATTCAGTATTCACTGCTTTTACATTAGTTGCTGCTGTTAAAGGGGGAAAAAGTATTTAGACCACAAATTGGTGATGGAAACTGATGATGCCCAATCCCCTATATCTCAAACCCACCTCTGTGCATTGTCAGCTTTCTTCAATTTGTTTTGAGTAAAACTTTCTACTCCAGTGTGATGTGCTACATTTGAGGGTCTAAAATTAATGATGGGACCTCAGAAAAAATATATAAAATGACTTAAACATGCACCTTTCCAATCTGTTTAGAGCCTTAGGGGACGTCAGCCGCTCCAAGGAATTTACTGGGCTACTGTCATGAGGAATCAAGGGATAAGTTCCAGACTGGGGATAGGATGAGCAGGGGTTGTGGGAGAGGCAGAAAAAGGATGTTGTTCTCTATATCTTAAGAGTTCTACGGTAGGTTGAATTCAGCATAAATATCACTAGCTCACAGACATTTTCCTTGAATCCCCAGTCCAGATTAATTCTCCAATTATACACTCTCTTAGCAAGCTGCGCTTTTTTATGGGACTGACTTACATAATTCATAGATGAATTATTTGTTTTCTGTGTCACTACTAGATTTGAGAGCAAGTTCCCTGCTTGCAGTGGCTGCGCACTTCCCCAGGACCCAAGAAGAGAGCTTTGTCCTTGTTAAAGGAAAAGAGAAATGGACAAAAGCAGGGATGTTGACTCATACAGATGATGATATAGGAAAGTGGATAAAGACCACTTTCCAAGAGGCCCAGGGATGTCAACGGAAGCACAGTGATTTTGAGTTGATTCTTTGCTTTGGTTTGGTATTAATAGTCCATATCCTATCAATAGTCTGTAACCTGTGCTTTCATCTTATCTCCAGCAGAACTTCTCACAGCATCTAGCTAATAGACAATTTTGATCAAATTACTATTCTTCAACCCCCGCTATTGGTTGTAACATCATTACTGAACATGCTAGAATCGGTTTAGTATACAGTATGAGATGATGCCTGGCTCTGGAATTTGAGGATTTGCTGCCATTTCTTTCTGGGTTCGATGTCCAACTCTTAGTTTCAGAACAAAAGTGCATTCTTTTCCATTAATAGAAATTGAAGTTGGGCTTTACACTAGACATGTTTATTTGTCCTTAAAAATTGGTTCTTGGTATTACCCTCCTATAAACTATCCTCTCTTCTCTGATCTAATATGTGGTCCTCCAATCAATACATACCCTCTATTCATCTCCTGCAGCTACTCTTCTTTAGTCTCAACCCCATCATGTTCCTAAGCAAGTTGTTTTTCACTCTTTTCATGATTTATTTACACGCCTTACTGGCTATTACTCTCCCTCCTTGCCTCTTCCCTATCTATGTCTGCTCTTCTTATAAAACTAGTATCTCCAAACTTCACATTTGCCCCAGGCATATAAATGCTCATCTACGAAGGTCATGTTAAGTCAGGGGAGACAGGCGTTTAAATGATCAGGTGAAGAGCTGGATACAGGAAGCGGAGCACACATGAAATGAACAGACCAGAGGCCATGTAAACAAAAGTGAAAACAATAAGGATGAGCCTACGAAGAGAAGAGGGCAAATCAAGGAGTCAACTGTCCATGAAACAGTCAACAGCAAGAGAGCTGCAGAGAGAAATGGCTGGGAAAAGTCCTATTAAATTAGTCAACAGAATGTGTCCAGAGACTGAGAGAAGGTGGGGGCGGGTGTCAGAGAGCAATGAAGGTTCAACAAGTTCACCACAAGAAGAGTTTCTGGTGTTGAAGCCTCTTTTGCCTCAGTCTTGGGTGCCTACCGGCTTCCTTGTTCCCAGTCAGAGCCAGCTTTGGGTGAACGTGTCCTGAAGATAGCAAGATGGCATGCCAATGCCCTTTAGGAACAGATCCAGTGCTCCTGAGAGGGAAAGAAGGAACACTCCATGACACGGGTTTAATCAGGTATTTTCCCACTTTGCTAAATTCAGCTGCCACCTTAAGAAATGGAGGGAGGGGTTATAATTTCAAATATGACTGCATTAGAAAAGCCAGCATTTTTTTAATCTCTTTCGGGTAGAAACTATTCCCTCCCAAACCTTTGTCCAAACCAAGCTGTGATATCACTAAAGAATGCTGTCCTGCAAAGATAGCTCCCACCTTCATTCCCTAATTCTATTTACCTCTTATTATTTCTTCTAGACCACCATGGTGATATTGTAAAGGTGTTATGAAAAGATCAAGTGAACTTAGCTCCATATCATATTTCTCAATGCAGTCTGATAATTTTTAGAGCTGTAGTTTTTTTCCCCACCCTACACTACTTCCCTTCTATTTCTCACGTAAGGACTTTCAATCAAATTTTTGATGAGTTTATTGTTCTAAAACATTTGCATTGTGAAATATAACATATTATTTAAAAAGTGCACAAAAATTGTACAGCTCAATGAGGCATCACTAAACAAACTGGACAAACACCATCCAGGCACAGAAACAGTGCTGATGATACCCCAAAGCCCACCTCCCTCTCTGCAACACTTCTTATCACTATTACTCCCTCGCTCTTCCTTGAAAAAAAATTTGCTAACCCCTACTAAATAATACTTCATCATGTGATTCCCAAAATTATCAATCTGTACTATTATTGACAAAATGTGCATGCTGTTTTTGTGTTGAGGGTATTATGAATAAAGTTGTGTAAGCATTCTTACACCTGTCCCATGGGGTACATGCTATTATTGAGTGTAGACTCAGATGAGTGTCTATAACTTTAGTGAATAATACCAAAAGGTCTTTATAAGTGGTTGGGCAAATTAACACTTCAATCGGCAGTGTGTAGGAGAACCCAGTGCTCTTCTTCATCTCCAGTGAATTTTATTTAACTAATCTGATGCATCTATTGGGGCATCTAATATGGGTTTTAATATGAGTTTTCTATTTTTATTGGTTATTGGGATATCTTCTTTTATGAAGTGCCCATTCCAGATCTGGCCCAATTTTTATTATTCTCTCTCTTCCTTACTGATTTGTAGATTTTATATATTCTGGATTCACACCCTTCAACAGTTATATGTTTTGTAAATACCTTCTTCCATTGGGTGGCTTAGCTTTTAATTTTCTTAAGAGAAGTTCTTAATGTCAATGTGGTTAATCTTTTTCTTTAGGAAACATGCTTTCTATAGGTGATAAAAAGGTTTTTTTTCTCTGCCCCAAATCATGACAGCATATGACAATATTATCTAACCTCCTGAAGCTCTATTCTTTAAACTTAAATATTCAAAACTAAAAACCACTTGACACAATTTTTGCATACAGTGTGAGGTAGAGATCAAGGTTCATTTAAAAAAATGTATATCTAACTGTTCTAGTGATATTTATTCAGACTATCCTCCCCCCCATCTCTGTTGTGCTAACTTGATTATAAATCAAACATTCATATACATAAGTATTTGCCAGTAAACAGGCAGAATCTACTAAAGCTAAATGTACTCATATATTATGCTTTAGTAATTACACTCCTAGGCATATAACCAATAGAGGAGCAAATTTATTTATAAAAGTCATGTATAAAAACATTTCAAAACAGCACTGCTTCTAATAGGCCAAAACTAGAAACAAGCTAAGTAATTGCCAACAGTAGAATGAATAAATACATCATCTGAATTTATTCAGCATAAATATCCATACAATGAAAATACTAAACTGCAATAAAAATGATGAACTACAGTTACACATTTCAGGAACAAATCTTACGAATATAATGTTGAGCAAAAAAAAAAAGTCAAAAGAAAAATATATACACGTTACAATTCCTTTACCTAAGATAAAAAATAAGCAAAATTAATCTGTTAAAAATTTTAAAAAGCTACCCTTGGGAGAATATAGTAGATAGTGATGAATGGGAAAGACTGCAAGAACTTGGAATAACTGATAATATTGTTTTTTTTTAACTGCATTGTTTTTACCTGGTTCATTTTGTGAATTCATTTATCAGAATGCTTACGACTTGCACATTATTTTTCTGTACCTATGCTATTATTGGAGTAAAAAGTTGATGTTAAAAAAATCAATAAGGTATAAAAACACATATTTATGTTGATGTGGCATGTATTTGTTTTGAGGAAAACAGGAACACTTTGTGATGTGGATGAAAGAAAGCAGGAGTCTTCAGGAGAGAATGTTTCTGTTGTGGTTCTGTCATTAATTAGTTTGCAAACTTAAAAAAAAAAGTCCACTAACCTCTCTGGATTATTGTTTTCTCATCTGTAGAATGAAAGGCATTGGCCCCTCAATAGTCACTTCCAGAAAATCTGTTCTGAAATTACATTTACCTGGATGACTAGAGGAGAGCTGCACACCTTCTTTATGCCTGTCTCCATGGGGACTCTAATTTTTATTTCGGTTTCTTGTGAATTCCCTGTTGGTTTTACTGTTGGACTACCTCTATGGATTTTTCCCATAATAGCTTTCATCTTGGAATAATTATAAGATAGATTAAAAAAGAAAGAACGAAAGAAAAAAGAAAGAAAGAAAGCAAAAGCACTTCAGTGTTTCTCAGAGGCGTGTGTGACTGGCCATCTGGTCGCATTCACAGCTATGGCAAGATGAGGCTTTCTTGATCTTATTAATTCAGTGCATGTCTTTCTTTGAGAAGTTAAATGGTCATATTCAATTCTAACTTTCCTGTCAACACTTAAGGGGAACATGTGGCCCTTTTAAATTGTAGCACATGCCCATCCCTTCACAATTTCTTAATGATGGGGCAGGGTTTGGTATGCTAGAGGATACCTTTCACACACATCAAAATAAACATTCATACAGCAATCCCCTCTATTCATTACCATGATTTAGAGTCATGCATCCACCCAAACACCAAGATTAATTACTATCCTCCTGCCCTTACGCCTGCTTTAGAAGTGCAATAACTTTCTAAATGTGTCATGGCCCCCCGTTTCTCCTGATCTAATCCATCTTGTACATGCTAGCACGTTAATCTTCCCAAAACACAACTTTCAAAGCTCTTCAGTAGCTTCTGATTTTTGTTTTACTTCATATCAGATGTTTTAAAATTTTAGCAAGCTAAAGAATCACAGTGAGGTCAGTGCTGTTTTAAAAGGCAGACTCCATGCCCCCTACTTGAGATACTGTTAATCAAGAGACAGCCCCCAAATCTATACCCGTTTCCTGTCCAATTTGGGGAAAGATGGGAAACCCAGACCCGTTTCTGATATTTTTATAGATGCTTCTCTAACCCTCTGTAAGGAGAGAAATGACGTGTAAAAATAAACTCTGTGCTTTGGCCAAATATCCTACAACAGTGAATCTGTGTACTGCCAAGAAACCATCTCTCTTAGCAGGTTCCTCTAGAGAACTTCAGAACTTTCCTTTAGCTATTGCAATAAAACTTAACCTGACTTGGAAAATCAGGGTAAAAAAAGCTAAAATCAACAAGGAGTAAGACAGCAGGGCCTGTTTCACAGGCTTCTCAGAGGATAGGACAGGAAACTGGACAGTCTCCCCTAAAGTCTGAGCAAGCAGCTGCATGGAGCTCCTCAGTGACCCCTTCAGAATAAACAGTCTTCCCAGAAGAATCAAGAATTGATTTGACATTATTGGAGGAGTAAGAAACCCTCAGAAATCTACAGAATCTGTCACTGTAGCTTTTGGAATAATGGAATAATGAATGGAAGCCCCACTGGAGATCAGAAAGGAGACATTAGGAAGAGTGTTTGTTGTTTGGAGATGTCCATTCCCTCATCCCTCCATGCAAGGAAATCACCCATGATGGAATACACACATCATCATTTCACATGGAACAGGAAAGGGACATATGGGGGACAGAGTACTTTACTATAAGCCCAATGAGATGGGACAACTAGATTTCCCATAAAGAAATGTGGTGGGAATGGAAATAATCAAGATACATCAGATTATTCTGTCTATCCCAACCATTCCCATTTCCTCTCCCCCACCCACTTAATACTTTTCTTCTGCAACAATGATTTGTTCTTGTTCTGCATATGCTTTCTATTTAATTCCTTCATATATTTATATGGGCTCTTCTGTCTGCAACTCCAAACAGAGTGTCTACTCATCCTTCAGAGCCCAGCTCAAGTTCCATTCCCAATCCAGCCCGCTTAGACCTACTAGAAATAATTGATCATTTTATTCCATTAGCCTCCACTAGCATCTTCCCATTTAGGAGCTTTTATTGGGCTACATGTATCACTGTACTAGGATCACTTATTTCCCCCACCAGACTGACCCTTGAGGATGGCATCTTTATCATCTGCACAGTCCTCACATATGAAAATAGAGTGTGATCTACTTATTGAATTAAGGAGAAGTGAAGTAATTGAGAGAGGTATCAAGTTCATTATAAAACATCCAAACAGTAGCCAGGTGCTCAGTTCTAGCTAAAAGAGTAATCCTGATGGAGAAACATAAATACTGCATCCTCCACAAGGGCTAAGACAGGAAACATAAGTGGATTCCAAAACCTGACTATATAATTGATGGATTATTATACAAAACGACATTGTGAGTTCACTTAAATTGGCCAGAGAAAGGTAAATTCAGAGTGTCAGTCAATGTGACTATTTTGATTCATTGTGCCACTAAAATAAAAGATACATTTAGTCAGAAAGGATAAATTGTTAAAGCTTTCATTTTAAGATAATAGTAGCTAATGTACATTGATTACTTAGAATAGACTGAACACCATGCTAAATATTTATCTCATTTAATACAATAAGCTGATGGTGTAGGCATTGTTACTATCTTCATTTGGGGGAAACTGAGGCTTAGCATGGTTGCATAACTTACACAAGATCATGCAGTTGAGGAAAAGACCATTGGAGTTTGCAACCAAGGAATGAGATTACAAACTGTACCCAAAATAATTGCATCATACAGCATATCAAAGGATGAGGTTATTACGAAGGTAACACCCAATGTAAATTATGAAATTTTTTTCACATCAAATTTTTATTATTACACTGCTCTTTGAAAACTCTAAGTTTAAATGAAATTCTTTTTTCTGATGTTTTTGCTCATTAAAAATTAATTTTGAGGAGTTTTTTCAAACATATATTTGTGTTTAAAGGCCAGATGGCAGAGGACACTGTTAAATGGCCAATTTTAAGAGTTATCTCTGTTGGAACTGATATTCTAATAACAAAATCCCCTTCATCTCATGTGGCAAAGCCCATAAAAAAACCCTTCTGGCTGGTACATTATGACCACGTCTAGAGAACCAAAGTAACATGTCTCTCTATGCATACCCTCCCAAAGAAAACAGATAAGAATATGGAGTTCCTCCAAGCCCTTGGGCTCTAATAGACTTTCTCAAGCTAAAGGAAATGGAAAAATGTTACAGGGAAAAAAAAAAAAAGGGCTATGCCATTGTTTGTGGCATTTACCAAGTAAGAGCCCCAAGTCAGAGATTGTAAATGGGCTGCCTACTGTTAATATGAACATTCATCTAACAGTGCCAAAACCCACGGACTTGAATTCCCATAAATGCACTTCCTCAGTTTAGGTAACCTGATCACCCCATTCCTTCCTGAATTTTCATGAAGAAATCTAGTTGATATTCACTGACTGAACTGAAAACAAATTCACTTAATCACTCACTCTGAATAACTAGGAAATTTCACAGTATCATATTACTAGTCAACTTTCATTAATCTTTATCAGGGAACTTAGCACTGAAGTTAAAATCTTATCTTGGCAACATTAACAAAATGACTAATAAATAAAATTAAAGAAAAATATTTCATCAACGTGGTCAATCTGCTCCATCCTACACAAAATTTTAGATTTAAAATCATTTGTAAGTAATTATTTGATAATGTTACTGTTGATAGTTATGGTGAAGTTTTGTTTGTTCTGGTAACATGTTCATTTTGATAAAAGTTCAAACTTGGAGAAAAGGTACAAGTATAGTACAAGTACATACAACCTTTTTACAGAGACACTGATTGTCTTCATTCTACCCCATTTACTTTTTCATTTGGTTAAATGTGAGCAGAACATCCTAAGTCTTCACTTTCAGTAAAGATGATCCTTGTTCCTTGAACCCTCTTTTCCAGTCTCTATCTGGTTAAGAACATTGACTACCTCAGTGTATCTGACTCTTGCAGATGTGAAACGCCCTAACCAAGCATGGTCATCCAAGCTGTCTCCCCTCAGTCACTCATCTATAATCACACGTGGCACAGGATCTTCCTCTCTTATGTAAGCTAACCACCTCACACTCACTTCCGAAACAACACAATCTCTTTCCACTTCCCAATCTAAACCCCAACTGCATCCCTCTGTCTTGATTTGTAGTATCAGTGATTAAAACAGTCAACCCAACTTATAAGCATCGATTAGGTGATCCTTGACAGCTCTGTGTCTCTCATATTCCACATCTTTCTGAGAATCTAAACTCCTTCCCCTTACATTTAGATTCTTCTCTCCATCAACACTTTCACTCTCAGATAATCGAGCTCTCTCTGTATCTCACTGAGACTTGAAATAGTCTCCTACAGCATTCCCTTTACATATCTCCCCACCTAAAATTCATCCTTAAGCAGGCTATCACAGTGGTCTCTCTAAAACACAAGAAAATATTATGTCATCATGTCACTCTCCAGTTTGTCAAGTTTTGATAGCGACTTGTTGCCTAAAAGATTAAATCCAAAGTCCTTAGACTTGTAAATGATGTCTTTCAAAATCTGGCTCTTGTCTCCTCTCCAGATTTACGCCTTTATATTCCTCCTCACACCCCATAAATACTAAGAACTAGATAAATGGAATCAGGCACCATTAATTGGACACAAAATTACTTTGGTGCACACACAAACTCAGCTTCTGTTAGGATTAAAAAGCCAATCCTTCTCACTTAAAATAATTTTCTTCCTGGAAAATTCCAACTTATTATACAAACCAGGGCTCAAATATCACCCCCTCTACCTAGTGTTTCCTGAATTTGCCATCTACCATTATTTCATACCTTTTCCATAAGCTCATAATGCCTTACCTATGTTTCTTTGGTTCTTATATTAATATGCTTATGTACTGTATAATGCTTATTTACCTATTTACTGTATGGAGCTTTACTCCATTAAACTGTGAGCTGCTCAATGGCACTCTGTCCTCAAATTCTAGCTTGCTGCCTCCCAATAAGAATTGCTCAGAACATATTTTACAAATACTACTACTGCTATGAAAAACTAACAATTACTGGACCCTTACTATTTTTCAGGAACCATGTGTATTAACTTACTTCACCTCCCTCAAAACTCTCCAGGAACAGACAGACCTTCACATGCTACTAATAGCCCCATTGTACAGGGAAGTAAGTGAGGATAAGTCATCTTCCTGAACTTCTATACACGGCAGAGCCAGAATCAAGAGTCATCCTGGATGTGCTGATCCACAGCTTAGGTTCTTAAGCCCTTCTCTATCATGAGTAACACAATTTAGTTCTTGTACTTAAAATGATGAATTTTCTACCCAAACAGCAATGCCCTTGACATTTCTCTCGCTTTGTCTAATAAAGGTCTGTGTTTTAAGGAATGTTTTTTTTCTGATTTCTAAACATCTAAACATTTTTCCAAATAGCTTTATCATCCCTTCAATTTTTTTTTTATTTAGCCTGATTTACCCAGTCAAGGCACAACATTTTTAAAGCTTGGGATTGTTTCAAATGTAAAGAGTTGCTTTTCAGATCTTGGTTATGAATGACTCATTCAGACGTTTAAATTATTCAGCCAATGTTTTCATTATTATTGCAAATAATGAACTGAATGGCTCTTCAAAACACTCATCCACTTTCTGCCACACCAGGGGAGCAGCTCTTCCCTCAAGAAAGACTCAAGAGGGAAGTCTGCGATGGGTAAAGGGGTTTTGCTATTAGCACTAATTTTAAGGTCATTGGCTGTGCTTAAACAGAATTCAGAGGAGTAGCTGAATTCAGCAAGGTCTATTACTGAATTTGAATATTCATGACCACATTTGGATATTTATAATCCCATTCTAAATAACTGCTTAATTTAATGCTACCACTAGTACCCCCGCTAAAACCAGTTTGTGTATGTAGACACAAGTCTGTTTGGTTTTTCAACTCTATTATCTCAGACTTTGGATGTGAGATACAAACTTAGGGCCATCTGCACTGAGAGGTCCCACGTCAGACAACCCAGGTGAATGAACTACGATTTGCATTTTTTTACACTCCTTATGCCGCTCCCAGACTAGTAAGCTTAAAATGACCACAGTAAGTAAAAGAGACACTATTACTAAATTCAATTCTTCTTCCGACACTTGTTTGGCTGTCTCTAAACAAAATCCTGAGAACCTTGAAGGTTATCTGAAAATGTATCCAGCTCATCATCAGATGAAAATGTTGTAGGTTCAGATAAATTTCTTGAGCTAAATCTTTCTTCACAATTTCTCCCATTTCTCCCAGAAACTGTGATTTCTTTAACTCCTTCAGAAATGAAATCCGTCTACCATGTGATTTGGGCAAACAGCTGAGTTCTCACTAGAGTCCCTTAGAAACAAAATCAGGTTTACAGAAACTGAAATAACACAAATTCTTCTTAGAGTGCTTTAAATGGGGCCATAGAAAGTTAGAGCTGGAAGGGCCTGGAAGATAACCTGACATACACTTTATGGGTAAGCTGAGATACAGGGAAAAGGAAAGACTTGTGAGTCACATGGCTTGTTAGGAACAGAGCTGGGTGCCAAGCCTGCCCACTTCACTCTAATTATGGGCTGACACCTATCAGACCCCCTGAACAAGACACGATGGTGAAACAAAGTGGGCAATGTCATCTCTGCCATGTGCAGGCCTTCATAAGAAAAACTGACCTAGAAAAGGGGGAAGGCGGTTGATATGAGCTTCCCCTGATACTTCTTCTTTATCGCACTAATTTCTATTATACTTCAGGCTAAGGAAATAATGCTTAATTAATATGATTTATAATTTCACAATTAACTAAATGTAAGTACTCCTTTCAGTATGGCAAAGTGCTTTTAATGCCAGCTCTAATATTCCCCCTTCCCTGACTTCATTGATCAAAAGTCCATCTGTGAAAATAAAACACACAATATTAAGATTTCTTTCTCTGGGTGATGGGGTTAAAGGGTAATCTTAGACTCTTGTAGATATTTTTTGCATTTTCCATGTTTTATGTTATAAGCATTTGTTATTTTCATTCAAAAAATAAGATTTATAAAAGAGAAAAGGAACTAATCCTTAAGACATATCTTTAATAGGATCCCACAGTAGTTTCCTATGAGTGAGGAACAAATTACCATAACTTTAGTGGCTTAACATAACAAAAATTTATTATCTTAAAGTTCTGGATATCAGATACTCAGAAAGGGTTAGCAGGGCCAGGTCACTTCTAGAGGCTCTAAAGGAGAATCAATTTCTTTGCCTATTCTAGCTTCTCCAGGCCACCTGCTTTGCTTGGTTCATGGCCTCTTCCTGTGTCTTCAAAACCAGCAGCAGAGCAATGTCAACTCTTTCACCATCTCTTTCTCTCTCACCTCCACTTCCATCACCACATCTCCTCTGATTCTCTTCTGCTTTTCTTTTATAAAGACCTTGTTATTATACTGAAGTCACCTGGATAATCCAGGCTAACATCACCATCTCAATATCCTTAACTTGATGGTACCTGCAAAGTCCCTTTTGCCATGGAAAGTAACATATTCATAGGCCCCCAGGATCAGGATGTGGACATCTTTGGGGGCCATTCATTCAGCCTACTCTAGACTCTTGTTTCTGATGTCTTCCAAACATTCTCAATCTCTCCTACTTCTGTCTCCATTTACTACTTCCTGTACGATACACACACGTACAGGCGCACGCATGCACACGCGCGCACACACACCATTGCCTTTTCCTTTTTTTTAAATATCTCTACAGGGTTTATTTATGAATATTTTTATTATACCATTTAACATTCTTTTTTTTTTTTTAAAGATTTTATTTATTTATCTAACAGAGATAGCCAGCGAGAGAGGGAACACAAGCAGGGGGAGTGGGAGAAGAAGAAGCAGGCTCATAGCGGAGGAGCCTGATGTGGGGCTCAATCCCATAATGCCAGGATCACGCCCTGAGCCGAAGGCAGGCGCTTAACCGCTGTGCCACCCAGGCGCCCCACCATTTAACATTCTTGATCCCTTCCCCTCTGGACTTTAAACACTAGCAATTTCTTTTCTTCTTTGCTTCTCTCTCATTCTCCCTTCTTTTATTCAATGATCAAATATAAATTGAGCACCTACATGGCCCCACGCACTGTCTACATTCTGAAAATAGACCGGGAACAACACAGATGAGGATCCTGCTCGGGGAACTTTCACAGGGGTAGAAAGAGTGGAATAACCTGCTGGCAGGTTTTACATAAACTAATTAGAAGTTTTCCTAAATACTAATAGGAAACTAGGCAGGATGTAATGAAAGCATAATAGAGAGACAGATGATAAGATCATCAGTGAAGTTCTATCTGAAGAGGAAAACTGAGGCTGAGGTCTGAAGCGGGAGAACAAGATGGAGTAAAACCAAACCAGACCGAAGCACTGTGGATAAAGACTCCTCTATCATATATCCTAGACCATCCACAGTGGAGCCATGAACAAACCAGCATTGGGTAGCGGCATAAGTACTGATCTGGGACTAGAGAGATATAAAGAAGTAATAGAGGCAATAGAGAAATAGCCCTCAGTTTCCTCATCCTTTATATTAAGGAGTAATAAAATAAAATACTCAATGTGTTTGATGAATATGTATATAATTTCACTTTACATAGTTTTAGATGCATTGTCCTTTGGGATGTTGAAAGTCAAAGGCATCTGACACTAATATACTGCTCTATTTACGTTGTGTCTGCGTGCGTGCATGTGTGTGTGTGTGTCCAATAAATGTCAAGTTGGAAGAGCATTTCATTCCAGGAATCATCAAATAGGCCAATTGACTGAAAAATAATTACAAGATTATTATGGCCATCTAAGCCCATGTTATTATCATTTCTGAAATGAGGCTTCTGATTCCTTTGTGCTAATAAAAGTGTATGCACAGCCGAAGTTCATTGCTCTAACTCAGATATGCTGTCCACAGGCTGCCTTCATCCTGCCCCTGCCTCTCAACGCCGTGAAATTATCTAACACTGCTGACCCCAATACAGTTTGGATTCTATTCAATACGCGGGAAAACATTATAGATCATTCTTATTTGATCATAACAAGGCAGCTCAGCCCTGTTTTATAATGGTCATAAGTAAAAATAAATAACCAATTTTGCCTGAATGAAATAAAATCAATACTTCTCCTTTGCAATATGCTTCTGAGGAAGAAAGTCCACAAATTCGTCTCATTTCTAAAGGTCTGGTGGCAAATCACTCAGAGGTGTAAGTTTTTTTTTTTTTTTTCTTTTCAAGTCAGCATGAAATAGGCCACAACACACTATCCAGACTTTGCATGTGCCCAACAAGCTCATAGTGACTCAACTTAGAGTAATTTTTATGGATGATTACAACAGATATATATCCTCTTGCCTGATAGAACAACACAATCTAATTCTTTTTTGTTACCAAGCATAACATAAAATGAGATTTATCTGTGTGCCCACAATATCTATTAGGTGCTGGGGAGATGGAGATCAGGTGAGCTACCCGCTTATTCAGCAAGATGTTATCACTGATAGTGTTCTGACACTTAACCATAAATGCAGTTACAGCAGCAAGGCTATAAAAGTCATTCCTGGACTTTTTTTCCTTCTTAAAACCCCCAAGTTTACGGTGCTAGTTATCAGGAGAAATTGTGAACTTTTCTTTTACAGATCTTCATCAACTTTTCTCATTTCTTTATGAATTTTTAATTAAGATGTTGGACAATGTAAAGAATTAAATATAATCGAGCACCTAACTTTGTTAAGGAATAGATAAAAAGTAAAAGTCATATGCTTTTAACTTCTAAAAGTTTTGCCCAATGATTTGGCAAAAATAGAAATAAGGAGAAATAAATGCAATTTCAAATATTTTCATACCAAAAATGTTATAATATTTGTTATAACGTTTGTCAAGCAACTCAAAACATTGGGGGAGTTTGTGTATTGCACAGGAACCAAATAAAAGGCATATGGCAATAAAATACATCATTTACTTTGTCAGGGCTTTCGGTTCGTTTGTTTCATTATGTTTTTGGTTTTTATTTGAGGACTGAATATTATGGGAATATATGTACATAGGCAAGAGTTCTTTTTTTTTTTTTCCAAATGCATTACAAGGTCATGGACTACAGTTTATCTTTAACAGTTCAGGATGTCCCTCCAGTCTGATTAGTCCTTGCAAAACAGCAGAACCACCTACTTCGTAATTCCACCACCTGGAAATCATGCAGTCCACTGTTCAGAAATACCATCAGCATTCGAATACCGGTTGGGTGGCATTAAACAAAAATAGCAACAGCACAATAACCATGACACATTTGAAACCTTGTTTTCTTCAGGGCTAAACCCAAGTATAGTTATTTTTAAGAATACCCTTGCATCCCTTGCATGTATAATTATAGTAAGACATGTACAATGAAGTCTGAGTCCAAACTCTGAACTAAAGACTGAGCATTCTGCCATCAAGAGGAAAACCCTCTTCCCATGTTCCACATCGGTCCCTACGTCTCATGGACACCCATGTTACCTCCTTGTGAGGCTGATGTTGCCCTCATCCTCTTATGTATCCACTTATCAAAAATCACATCAGCCTTGGTGTAGAGTAGAATATAAGACTACCTCAGTTCCAACTTTGGGAAAAGGGAATATTGGAAGGAAGCACAAAATCCCCTCCCTTAGTTATGGGAAGAGGACTGAATAGGAAGTTGAAACAATGGGCTTTCTCCTTAACTATAGTGAAGCTGACTAATGCATTAATCTCTCTTTCCTTCAATTTCTTTAGAAATAACAGAAAGAGGTTAGCTTAGCTACTCTCCAAGACTCCTTTCAGAATCCTTATGAATTCCCAATTTCAGTGCTCCTAAGAAGCTGTCTCCTTCCTTTCACCATGTAGCTCATTTCATATAAATGACCTGAAGCCGCAAAACCCTTCAATGCTTGCCAGCGCAGTGTGCGTGGCTGACCTCCATTTTACACTGCCTATGTCTCTACAGCTGACTGCTTTGACTATCTGCAAGTCAGCCTCCTAGCAATTCATCTTATCTCTGCAAGCTGGCAACAACAATTTAGTGGTTAAGACAACTGGGCTAACCTGACCGTGAAACGGCCACTCTCTATCTAGCTCCACATCGGCATAACCAGCCTTTTGTTGTCTGATGCAGCTGAGTCTAATTCCTATAGTATTTAGCTCAAAACCTTAACGTCCTTAGACTTATTTCAGAGGAGATGATGGAGAGGCTTCCCAGCCATTTTCTCTCATACACGTAGGCAGAAAGGGGCATCACCAAAGTCCAAGAGATGGGCCATCCTAAGGGACGACCATTTTGCACCCTGTTCCACGCATGCCAAAGCAAGTACAAACCTCCTCTCCAAGAAAAGCCAAGGCAACAGAGAAAATGCAAAGATGACGAGTTTGTGAAATAAAAAACAATCAGGAAAAATTGAGGAAAAATGCAATTAAAAGTTCAATACTTCAAGTGTTCAAAATAAATTTCTGCTTAATAAAAGGACACATTTGTCTTGGGAATGGTGAGGGGTCAAATTAATACCACTGGCTCACAGGTCAGAGTCAGGAAACAATTCATGTTTATTCTAACACCACAGTACATTTTTATGGAGCTATAAAGTTTTAAATGTCCTTTTGTAACAAGTGACCCCTAATAATGGAGATAGTTTTTCTTATGACATCAGTTGTCAGGATTGCTGACCTATCCATTCTGGATAATACTGGGCTGTAGACCATATTTTCAGAATCGTTGTCATAAGTAACTGACTTTTGGCAGCGGAAGAACAACTCTTAGGTTGAATATTACCTGATAAAGCCTATCTCACTTCGCAGAAGTCACTGACTATGCTTCTCTCCTACGTCACCGTATTGAACTTCACTCACTTCCTACCAGAGCATATAGCAATTCAAAATAGTGATAGTAACCTTAGTAACCTTTTCCTGATTTCTTCATAGGCTACGCTTTTATAGGTATCAGCTCATTTGAACATTACAATAACCCTACTCTCAAGAAAACTGAACACATCTCAAGATTACAGAACTGCCAAGGGTTGGCACTGCATTCCTGATTCCAAGCCTGGTACCTTTTCCACTGCACACAGAAGTGCAACTCAAACAACTCAGAGCTGCTTTGTGCAATCAGATTAATTCAATGGTAGCAGTGGGAACACAAGAGTCAGGAATCTAAAGAAAATGGACCACAGAGGGTACTCCCAGGGTAAGAGCTCCAACTCCACATGGAAGGTGAGATGAGCACAATGAGATGGGACTCAGCGCAGGGTTTCTTCCATCAAACCCTAGTTCATAAGTCTTTTCTGACACATGAAGTAAAGATTTATATCAGACCTTTATGTGATTTCCACGGTATATGGAGCATCCAACTTTAGAGAATGACTGAATACCCTTTTCTCCCCTCAATTACTTCCCCCAAAAATGATGACACTGGACCACTGACACCTAACTTCTTTGTAGTAAGATGTCAACAAAACATATTTGTGACTTAGAATTTAGTAATCCAGGTATCACTCTTTAAAATAAAATTTTAAAAAATCTTTGTTCTCTACAAGCATTGCATGAATGGGCATCAATGAAATGAGCAGTGGTTGGGTTAGCTCCCCATTTCTGAAATAAGCTACTTAAAAGGAAGTATGAACATAGCCTATATGAGGCCTCTGAAAGTTACGTTGTAGAATCTGGCTACACCTTGAAATCTGTTGCCTGAATCCTCAGCACCATTCATTTCAAGGAAACAGAATGACAGGCAAATCAGGCTGACCAAAATTAACTGCTGTGCACATTCAGTGGAGCTCACATTAAAAAAAAAAAAAGAAAGAAAGAAAGAAAGAAAGAAAATGAAAAGAAAAAAAACAAAAACATCTGTTCTTACCAGGTGAAAGCAAACTCACCTGAATGGGAGCATGTCACTCCATAATTTTGTAAGAATGAATACAATTTAAAATATAGCCAAGATGTTCAATGAACATACTTAACAGGAAAGTGAACTTTGGTGATGGAAGCATCCTGCTTTACTCGCATGACTGTTCTGTGGATTTTGAGAGATGGATTTGTATTTTTTATTTCTAGGTATCAGAAAGAATACTAAGAGGTGTGCCTTGCCCCAGAGGATGTTCAGTATGATGTGGGTCACACAGGTCATACTTCTAAATGCTTCAGACCCCTGCTTCATGCATCATTTGTTTCCCTGGTGTAGCTAGACTTTTTGTCAAGAATCTCAACTATGTTATCATGATATGATGAATTATTGCTACAAGAATAATTTTCCCCTTAACTCACACATGCAGCTTTTTCTAAGGCTGTGTCCATATAATGCACAAAGGGATCATTGAGAGGTTCATATATGTCCACTAAAAATTGCTTTTTTAATTCATGAGGCAAATATCTTGAGTGACTGCTTTGGAATGGATTTGACTTCCTTTTTTTTTTTTTTTTTTGGCTTTGTGAAAATGTTGCCTTAGTTTTAACAAGGATTTGTTACAAATCCTAGAAAATGGACTTGTCAACTGACAAAGGCCTTTACGCTATCTATGGTCTACTCTTGAGCGCTAGAGAGTTCAATTTGGTGAAATGGTGCAGATAACTGGGTTTTACGCTTTGATATCTAGGCTCTGGAGTTCTAAAGAAATGCACCAGGAATTTCATTAAAGAAATATTTAAATTTCAATTAAAATATATTTGAACATCTTTAAATGGTAACAATAACATTTATTCATAATTCCTATTTTGTTTTTATGAAAAGGTCATTCTTCCACCTATCACCTATTCTTATACAACTCTTTTTCCTTTCCTGGAAGAATAATATTCAAAACTTTAAGCTCTAAACCGGGAACAGAATCTCCAAAGCCTTCTAAGGGCTACCCAGACAATGCTCGTATTTGAAACGAGAAAGACATGGATGCCTCTTATATACATGGGGGAGGGGAGGGATGGGTGGAGGAAACAGGTAGCATTTAACAACCGCCCCCCCCCACTATTGGTGTGCTTATTTCAGGCCTGAATTGTTCACTCCCACTTTGGGAGGCGAAAGTAATTTTGTTGTGTTTATAGCTTATGTAGAAGAAAACATTTCTTCAGGCTGATATGCTGAGGTTGTACGAGGAGGTGTTGAAGAAACTAGGTTGGAAAAGAAGTGATCTCAACTACAGTGGTGATGACTGAATGACGTTTTCTAAAATGGTGAGTTCCTCATTGTCTCAGCTCTCTAATCTTGATGGAGATGCTACAGTGAGTTTGAAGACAGGGACATAAGGATGATGTTCTAACTGGTGAACATTACGGGTTATTCCAGTGTCATTAATGTACAGTCCTGTGACTTCTCACTTGCCATTCATTGACCCAGCCATTCAACAAAGGCATTAAGCATTTTTTGTCTGCTAAGTTCTATGTTACATGTCGGGAACACAAAAAACTCTGAGTCAAGAGGAACTCAAAAGAGAGGGGGTTGTTTCTATTTGAGAATGAAACAAACGAACAAAGAAAATATGAAGACAGAGTTTAAATGGAAGAGATGAGATGTGACACTCCAGAAAGGACCTAGTGTTATCAAGTTGGCCAAGGCTAAGGGAATGGAGACCGTGTTTTTGTCACAAAGAGTATCAGAAGAGAAAGCAAGGAGGCAGGAAACAAGGTGGCATGATGGTGGCAGACATAAGGAGTGAAGATGGCTAGATGGAGGGGAGCTTTGTGAGGGGGTAGATGTGAAGGGGGAGTGAGAAGTACCTTTAGAGAGGTCGGAGATCAGAGTTCCCAGGACTCCATGTTAGATGTTAGACCTTATCCTGTAGGCAGGAAGATACTTTAAGATCTTAAAGTGTTTTGAGCAAAAGGAAGGTGAGCAGCAGGGTTTGTTCTAAAAAATATATTTCTACTTTATTTTACACGTGTGGAATCCGAGGTTCAGAATTATGGCAATTTGCCAATAGCAACACGTTTATTAAGCAGAAATGGCACTCAAGACCAAGATGTAAACACTAGCAGCCTGACTCCAAACTCAGTGCTCTATCATAAGATAAAAACCTTTACTAAAGTGCACCATGGCATCCTAGTTTGAACATCCACAAGTGCTCACAGATGCCTCTGAAAACCATAACAATAAAAAAGGGAAACAAAATCCATATGCAGAGTTTTAAAATGTCATTTAGTTTGGATGATATGGATGCAATTATGTTTAATTTTCCACCTTCATCTTGGTAACATGTGCAGAGCCAAGAGCCTCTCACTTTGGCCCATCTGAACATTTTCAGTGGAGAGCATCTGTGCCTACCAGACATAGCCAGGGCCTGTGCTGCAAGTCCCACAACACCCCGCCAAAGGTCACACGTGAGCTATCACTGCCATAGTCAGAGCTAGGAGAAAGTCTGTTCTTAGAGATTTTCCCGCCCAATGAGCAAACCCAACTGCTTTAGTCTAACCATATATATATGATCGTGCAAAACAGGGGAGTTAGGAAGAAAATGATCTTATTACACATTGCCTAAGTATTTCAAGGCTTTCCCCCCCACATTGTGTTTTAGTGGTACAAAGGGCGAAGGCCTCTTTGTTGAGGGGCTGTTCATCAGTGCTCTCCTAGGCTGATCAGAAAGGAAATTATATCCATGCTGCCACTTCTCTCCATTCTCCAGCCTATTTCAATGTCAGTCTCACCATGATCCACACTGAGAGGACACCTGCGTTCTTCAGGTCAGCCAATCACATTATCATATTTGTTCCTCCCTGGATGGTCTCAGGTTTTCTAATTCATGGCCTGGCCATTAAAGAGAGGAAGAGCGGATGGCTGGTGTTCCCAGAGTTTTGTCTATTTCTTCCAGTTATGAAGATAAAACAAAATGTCCCCAAATTTTCCAGCCTTTAGGAGATCATTCCTGTTAACATTCAGTTAACAATCGTTCGATCCCTGATACTGATTCACTGCAGGCAGCTCTATCTCCAGTTTCTAATAAGGAGTCCGACCAGGTAAACTATCATGCATGGCGGTTATCTGTCTCTGGTCTCTCATCTGCCTCCCCTGTCAGTCCGCACTCACACCCCTGCTCTACATTGCTTTGGCTTTCCTTTTTCCACCTCATTCCAAGCATGGCTCCTCCCTTCATTCCACCCAGAACAGCAAACACCAGACTGAAAATTTGACAAAACTTTCTGAAGACTTAGGGATAGGTTAAGGAAAAAGAAACAAACTGGGTGCCCAAGGGGAATTTTTCCAGAGTCCTCTGTGCATAGTTCTATCTGCCAAAGGCTTCCTTCTGTCCTTCTTCTTCCTTAGCCCCCTGCCTGTCTCCATACTGATATTTCATCCCTGAGTTTTCTGTGGTGGGGATGGGAGTGGGGTAATCTTACCTTCAAGAAATGGAATATGTTTAACCATCTCCCCATCTACTCAGAAAACAGGCCTCCAACCTCTTTTGAACCCAATAAGGAGTGAAGCATTCCTTTCCCTACCGTACTTTCTTCAGCCTGCTTCAAGTTCATCCTGTAGTCGGTCCCATGGAGATGTCACTCCGCTCCAATGACGAGAGCTGCTTTTATAATCATGAAGTGCATATTCATATCTCATTTTCTAGAACATCTCTCTTCCAAGGAACCTATACAAAATCAAAACACCCATCAGAATGAATGTTTCCAAAGAAACCCGAAGATGAATAAAGAAACCTGAAGGAAGCCCTTCAAAAGCATCTTGTCTTTGAGACATTACTTTGTTCACAACTTGCTGCCAGGAATATACTATTCTGGAATCATATTCTTTGGGGTTTCGCCAGTTCAGCCCCTCTCCTTCCCTGACTCTTCACGTCTGGTGAAATGGGACACATTATATTCAGTTGCCATTATTTTACAACAATGATATCATGATTTTGCAGATAGCAATATTTAGTGTGCTAGTCTATCTAAGAATATTCCAACAATTATAGTGTATATATTTTCAGGATTTTCATACAAAGGACATACTGAATGCTTTTAGTGGATTATCCCATAAATCACCCAAAAATATGAAATAAGTATCAGGACAATTATTGGGACATTGTTAACCACTGGCATTGTAACAAGTCAGACACAAAGATAAATAAGGTATTATCTTGGCTGCCTTCACTAGTAAGGAAGGTGGACAAGAGAACACAAATGCCAATAGAGGTGAAAATGAAGTTCAGTGGGAACAGAAAGGAAATGAGAACATACTCGAGGAGTGAATAAGGCTTAACACTGGAGATGACTGGACATGAAAACCAAGCAAGATTTGGACAGGTAGAGCTGAGGACAAAGGCCAGCAGTGGAGTTAAATAGGGTTGAGAGAGAGAAATTTTGCAGGGGAGGAGAACAAAGGAAGCAAATGTATATCAATTTCTAAGGATCAGAATTTTGGTGCCAGGGTGGTGACGGACATATCCCCTTTTCTGGGGTTGCAAATTTAGGGAAGCATTTCCTATCTCTTCCTTGGCAGACGCACACCAATTCTCGGGGGAGGCCCTTTCCAGAATAAGGAGAGCCAATTGCTCTCATTGTAAAAAATTCAATCTTTCAAGTAGCAATAGCCAGCATTAGAGATTAACTGGGAAACAAATGCTGTGTTCACTCCAAACAAAAGAGGTGTCCTGTGTCATAGCACTTGGAATTGCCACCCTGAAAATAATGAGATATTTTATAAAACATGTGCCTACAATGTAAAAAAAAAAACAACCAAACAAAAAACCAGACCAACAGTCATCCCAGTGTTCACTGAGTCTCTCCAGATCTGGCTAGAATGTGTATCTGACGACCTCATTAGTTTTCTCAGGGGTGGGAAGAAGCCCAGACAGATGTCCTGGGCCATGTGACTGGGTGAAGACGAATAGCCAGGATGCAGCTGTGTAGACAGCTGTCTAAACCGATTAAAAAATAGATCTATCCATTCCCCTCGGTACTTTCAAAGACTCGGGATTATCACAATTTATACACCAGTCCAAATATGTCTCCTGAATAATAATACAACTTAGCTCTTCCCTGGCAAGGCAATTTTTCAAAGCTCACTGCAAATACAGTTTCAATTTTACAGTCTTTAAGAAAGGTAAGTAGGAATTTCTAGCTCTGTAGATATACAAAAGGAATGGAGCTTTACCCCTAATTAATTAATTACCTCTCTGAACATCTTAGGATGTGTGATCCATGATTTCATGACTTCAGTCAAGGAGATGTGGCCCCAGAGACCTAGAAACACATTGTTCATCCTATGCTACAATTCTGCATCACAGAGGGGATGAGGCAGCTTCAAATTCTGAGTATGATATATTTATCTGTGATCCCACAATCTCCATCCTAAATATTAGCCCAAGAGACACAAAACCAAAACAGCCCAGTTGTCCATCGACAGAATGGAAAAACTTTTGGATGTTCAGGCAAATGAATCCTATTCAGTAATGAAAATGAACCATCTACTGTTCCTACCAGACTTCAGATGAGATCACTGAGGTTGAGGTATGAAAAGATACTTGTTCCATTGCAGTTAGGTAGGTTTGCATTGCCTGCCCAGGTCTGCCTGTCATTATCTGTCCATCACATTGCGGGAGAAAAGGGGACTCAGACCTTTCCAACAATGATGGTGGAAACAAGTCTACTGACTTGTAGAAAGGCAGTAAAAAAAAAACAAAAACAAAAACGTATGTACTCAATAACTTTATTGATGTGATATTTGTAAATTATTTGGGGTTCTCTATGTATATAACCAATCACCTGAGAAAAATTATAATTTGGTTCATCTTTTCCAAGTAACAAAAACTAATGCAGTCTATATTTGGAAGATTCTCATCCAAAATGACTGAAATAAAAGAAGAAACTTTCCAAAGCAAAACAAAAACATTTCCTTATGAAGCCGATACTCTAAAAAATGGCAATTTACAAAGGTAAACAACAAAGTAAATTGGCCTCGAAAATAAATTGCAAAACTTTAATAATATATTAAAGTATAACATAAAACAGCAAAAATATGATTAATTAATGAACTCAGAAGGCATAAAGCATTATTAATCTAAGTGGAGAAATCAAAGATAAGGAATCCAGCCACACTTTTTATTATTTATTATATATACTATTTAGTGGTAGAATAACCAGAGCTTTAAACTAAAAAAAAAAAAAAAAAAAAAAAAAAAGAAAGAAAGAGTCTGGACTCTTTCCAGCTTTGCCACTAACTAGTCTTAGCCTTTATGGAACTTATTTCTCTGGGATATGGACCAGATAACATCTGTGATCCTTCTCTACTCAAAAACTTTATTGATAAATACTCAGAAGTTATTTTAAACTTAAAAGTGTTTTCATATGATTCCTATAGCTAAATTGACTATGACAACTCCTGTGATTGAAAAAATAATAACTCTCTGTACTAATACTGTCTTTCAGAATGCCTTTGTAACCATGACCTTTTTACCCCGACCATCACCCTGTATGATAAGTATGAAACTCAAAGTTGAGAAGTGATTTATCAAAGGCCCCCAATAATATATTATCAGAACATAAATAGTACTTAAGTCCTATCGCTTCACATTTCTCCCTGAAATGGTGCTCATTTGAAGAGCAATTAATGGTGAGTGATACTCAGGTTGGTATTTTAAGATGATGTCAGTGGCTAAGAAGATATATAAATATGATGTAAGAATGTTTGTATTTGAAGAGTTTACACTTTTTGAGAGTCCTGGGAATGGGAGAACAGTGAACAGCATGAAATCACAGGGTTAGTATGTGGAGGTTTCGGTGTCCTGGGCTACTATGCCATGTGTGAAGAAAGAAGATAGGCCATAGGCTTTGAATGAATAAAAATGTAAAAATGCACATGGATATACTGTGTGTAAGAAATACTGGGCTGTGCTGTGCTTCAAGGATGAATTTGGCTGGCAGCATGACAAGAGAGTTGGCTTAGAGTAAGAACATCTACCTATGTGGCCCGGAGGCAGAGTGAATGTCCGTTTGAATAGAAATCTCCTTGATGGGAAGATGTTAAGATTATCCCAACTGCTGGATGCACAGACAAAGAAGGTATTCTGCCAGATAAAGAGCAAGATGCCAGACCCTGACGATGATGGTGTGAAGCCATGGGAGTCCTTCTTGACTTCAAAGTAGGTGGCCAATCAGGGGCAATGTCTCGGTCCTTGAATAAACCTACTCACATGAGTCTGAGTCCATGCCTCAGAGTATCCCCACTGACAGACAAAGGTGGGCCCGACAAAGAAGTATCTCAAATGCAACAAATAGTGCCTGTAAGACAAACATGAGGCCAAACACATACTCAATAATCCATTCTGAATTAGTCACTTCTCTACTTCCGGTTCTGGGCATATTTTCCTCATCCTCGCCCATCTTTCCAACAGAGGGACTGATCATTTTCTTTTGTTACTATTTTTTCCTAGAGTACGAAGTCATTTCAATAGAAGTCTGCGATAGGCTGCATGATGGTTCCCAAAGACATCCCCCCAAAATACCTTAATCCCTTGAACCTACAAATGTTACTTTATACAACAAAAGTGACTTTGCAGATGTGAGTAAATTAAGGATCTTCTGATGAGATTATTTCGGATTATCCAGGCCATAAGGCAATCACTAGTCTCCTTATAAGGAAGACGGAGATTTGACACTGATAAAGAAGGAGATATAACCACTGAAGCAAAATGCTCTGCCACTCACTCTATAAATGGAGAAAAGGGCCATGTACCAAGTTATACCAGGATTGCAGCTCTAGAAGCTGGAAAAGGTAAAGAAACCTATTCTCCCCTAGAGCTTCCAGAGCTCAACAGAACACAACTGTTGACACACTGATTTTAGCTCAAAATAGCTAATTCTGGACTTCTGATCTCCAAAATTGTAAGAGAATAAATGGTGCTCATTTAAATCACCAAGTTCCTGGTAATTTGCTTAAGTAGCAACATGAAAATAATACACTCTACATAACCAGGAAAGTTAATCTGGTAGAGACCACAAAATTATATATAATCCTCACAAAATTAAACAGAGAGCGCTTTGGATGGCTGACTCTCTGTGGGTCTCAACCTCCATTAGGCTCAGTTCACTTTTTATTCATGTCAGTGACCTAGTCTGCAATGACCCATTCTGCACATCCACATTCTACGTGTATTTCAAGAGTCAGTATTTTGGGGTCTCCTCCTCCAATAAGAACATGTCAAGTCTTGGACCCTCCATCCTTGAGGGCAGATACAGTGTTTTGCTTCAGACTGCTGCATATGGGGCTGTTTAATAAATATTTGTTGAGTCACTCAGTGACTGATTGATTAACTGTTCTGAACAAGCACTGAACCAAACCAACCATGACATGGCTAAAATAAACAAACTGGTCCTTTGGTTGCAGTAAGGAATAAGGCCTTTTGAAACCAGCTTAGGAGCAGACAAAATAGAGTAATTCGTGCCAAAAAGGAAGGTAGGCACAGAGATCCACACACTCTTCAAACTCGGTGACGTGGAATTAGAACCTTTGGGGAAGAGTCCCTCTTGAATGATTTTGAAGAAATGCTGATTCCAAAGACTAGATGCTGAAATCAGTGAAGTAACAGTGCCCATTGTGCTTAGAGAGCCATTCAGTTATAGTTCTTCCAGCCAAACCAGTCACGTTTGAAGAGTAAATTACGCATGAACTTAAATCTAAATCCATGCAAGCTTAGGGGGAAAAAAAGTTTAACATGAAGAATTTCAGTTCAAAGAGACCAATTCACATAGAATCCAGAGAAATTACTATGACAAAATGCAAAAAACCAAAAAAAAAAAACAACAAAAAAACCCTAAAACCCAAAAAACAGAACCCCCCCCTCCAAAAACAAACAAACAAAACAAACTTATACTATAAGAACTTATATAGTAAGTCATGTTTTTTACTTAATTTCAATCTTTCATGAGTACAAGAGCATTGCCGGAAGACAAAAATCCAATCTTCAGGTTGATTTCAAGCATGTACTTTTCCATTGTTTGTTTGGTTTAGTACTTTTGACCAAGCTCAACTTTGGTGAATTTTTTCTAACATGCATACTTATAATTTTATACAGTGATGCAAAACTCTAAGTAAAGGGACCCTTTCAATCTTTTGCAAGCTATTTAGCCTAAAGGAAATTTGCCAGCCTTGATGATTTTACAACTGTTGTCACTGAGGAATCTGTGAAAGATGAAGGTTCTACTTTAAGGAAAATTTCTTTTAGAAAGGAACCCACATCTGGAGAGCTGAGAAAAGACAATGAAGAGTCAGGCATTTTCACGTGAGGGCATCCTTTTCTAGCAAGCACGGTCTTGCTTTGAAAAACCTGCTACTTTACCTGCTGCATGTCAACCCAAGTCTGGAGAACCAAAGAGAAAAAACTCAAAACTTCAAGAGATTTTTACTGCATCGTTCACTGGCCTCCCCTCACTGCTTTCTTTGTACTGACTTTCAGTTGGTTCTCAGACTTCCTACCTTGTCTGGTGTCTTCGGTTTGTAGTTCTAGTTGACAGACAACTCAGGCTCACAATCACCCTTATGTTTTAGCTCTCCTTCTACTCCCCTTGTCATAGCATATGTTTTCTTCCAGCTCATATAACATTTCCTTTTCACAATTCATTTTAATCTTAACTATTTCAGCAGGATCAAAACTTACAAAGTCTTAGTCAGATTGCCAAAAATGTGATTTTTAATTAATTTCTGTGTCAAAGCTCATCTATCTCTTTCATCTAACAGCTTGTTTTTATGTGGTAATTATTTGGCCTTTGGGGATTTCCCTCCTACATGTTAGACTTTTCTTTCTAAAAGTAGGGTCATCCCTGATAAGGGGAAACATTTACAGCTCAGAGGTTGAAGAATTATTGCATGATCCTGGCCCCTACCTCAGGTCCTTGCTCTGTTCACTGTGGTGCCACATGGGTCACCTTACCCATTCTACCCTGGACTGAGAGAAGTGAGATTACGGCTGGTCCAGCCTGGGCTTTTGGGCATGATATTGGCAGCTGCTGAAGTCCATGGCCATTCCTTCCTTCGCGACTTAATAACTGCTTCACTTATAATCAGCCACATATAGCCTTGTATGAACTAAATTACTAAATACTGACCTTCTCAGAAGTATGCTCTCTCCACTAGTTTTGCCTGAGAATTAAAAATCACACATGTTCTTGAATCTTTCCAAATTACTAGCATTTTCTACTCCTCACAACCCATCACATTTGCCTCTGGGCTCTTCCACATCACTTCTGCTCTCTCATGGCACCACCTCCCACTGACAAGAAAGATTTTTCTTCCCCTGTATGAAATAAACTCCACTTATGATAAACTCTTCCTCTTTCTATTCATTGACAACTATGGTCAGACTTCCAAATATTAGTATATTTTTTTCTGTATTTCGCTTATTTCTGTTCTAATCTTTATTAGTTCTTTCTTCTGTTAACTGTGGGCTCAGTTTTCTTTCTTTTGCTAGTTCCTTAAGGCATTGTGTTAGGTTATTTGAGATCTTCTTTGTTTCTTAATGTAGACATTTATTGCTGTAAACTTCCTTCTTAAAACTGCTTTTGCTACATCCCATGTTTTGGTATATTGCATTTCCATTTTTATTTCAAGATATCTTTTTATTTTATTATTAATTTCCTCTTGGTTCAACGGTTGTTCAGGAGAACATTGCTTAATTTTCATCTATCTGTGAGTTTCCCAGTTCTCTTCATAATTCATTTCTAGCTTCATATCATTGTGGTCAGAGAAGATACTTGGTATGATTTCAATCTTCTTGGATTTGCTAAGGCTTGTTTTGTGGACTAAGATATTCTCTCTCCTAGAAGATGTTCCATGTGCACTTGAGAAGAATGTGTTATGCTGCTGTCAGATAGAATGCTCTATATATGTCTATTAGGTTCATTTGTTCTATAGTGTTGTTCAAAGCTGCTGGTTCCTTATTGATTCTCCGTCTGGATGATCTACCCATTATTGATAGTGGGGTGAAATCTATTGGTGAGGAAGTGTTTTAAGGGGAGAGAGAAAAGAGGTGACTAAAGTCTGGTGGTTTGAGAGAGGGGACAACTGGCGAAAAGAGATATGTCAACAGGTTTTAGCTATGGACTGTACTGAGGGGCATGGTAGGCAAAATGACTCTTCTATTTCTCCCACCATCTACTCAATAAAATCTATGTATTTCACTAATGCTTCTGAGGGGAGTAAATTCTAGCAGTGGAATGTCAAGAATTCCCGAGTCTACCAAATTTCTGGGTGCCATTCGTTACTGGGCCACAACAGTCAACCCAATACCTCAATGACAAAAATTTTCTATCTTGAGAATCTATCAACATATTATACTTCTTTCATATCTTATTATATTTATAGCAGGAGGGGGGCACATTAGACAATAAAAAAATGCTTTGCAAGTTAACTTAATTACATTAGTTTTTAAAGGGATTTTTAAATAATGAGTACTTTGCTGACATAAAATATTACAAAGTTCACCCATACAACAGGAGTTGTGTGAGTATAGAAATAAGTGTAATATCTCTATACTATTTGATTGCTTATAAAAGGGAAGGATCAGAGTGAAAAAGCAATTTTACCCTTAAAACCACAATGCTTTCATTTCTATTACAGAAATTGATGAAATTTTGTTATAGAAGATACCACAGACCCAGTAAGAAGATCCATGACCTAGACCCGACTTATCTTCTCTACCAATCCTTCAGAAGCCATTTCTTCTAAATCCCTATGGTCAATGACAGATTTTCTCTGAATTCCTAGCAAATGCTTTGCCTAGCAGACAGAGTATTAAATATTACTTTTTGGTTGAACAAGTCTTTAACCACCTAAGTGCACAATTTTCCAATTACCTTTTCAGAAATGATGTGCAGGAATAATCCAACTAGAAGGTGAAACCTTAGCTCTTTCACTGATATGAAATTGATTGCTTCCTTTGTTCCCAGTGATATTTTTCTTAAAAGAAAAAGGCAAATCATTTTAAGTGCTGAATTGACAGCCTGAGACTAGAATGCTGATAGACATTCATTTGCTAAAAGATAATATAAAGTAGATGTAAAGATAAAGCACACTTCCCCATGGTAGAAATTAAAATGCCTAAAACAAATTGGTACCGACAGCTGGGTGCTCTAAATTTCTAGTGCTGGGCCAATCACCCTACCCAGAAAGGTATGAACCCTGATATGCAGGGTTGGGCCCCTCCCAAAACACCTCAGTAATTTGTTTTAGATTCCTACTTCCTCAGCTTCCAGTACTGATTGACCAAAGTTGCAAAATTTAGGTCTATTTGTTACACTTTATATTGCTTTCACATGAATATTGCCAATAATGAAGCATTAGATATCTGGATAGTTAAACAGATCCCGATGTTTACACAGGAATGACTCGACAGTCATTGATGGTACCGTTTAAGAGCAATCCAAAATTTTTTTAGATTATTCTTATATTGAAAATCACTTAAAATACATGCTTGAAATAAGTAGCATGCCTATCTGACTTGTTTTGGATACTATCAAAGACAAATAGCTATTTGAAACACAGAACCTGTTTACAACAGGTCAAAAGGAAATCAAACAATATAAACTTTATTAGGAATAAATGCCAAAATTTCTTTTTAAGTTATAAAAGGCACAAATTAGAATCTGGATCATGTAAAGGTCATATGAAGAAGGTTTGGGAGTTTCAAGCACAAGGAACTTCATAAAGTTTAGTGGCTTTTAGAAAAGGTAAAGTTGGTAGAAGCAGTTTGCTAAAATCATAACACCCAGGAGGGCACTCCCAGAAATAGTCTACAGTGTTGTCATTCAGTCCCCAACCAAGATGCCATGTTCGGTTCTAGCTGCTGTGTTAAAGGGAATTCTTACACTCCACCCAGAAATAAGGGTAGTAAAGAATATTTATACTAAATAGAAAACTCAATTAGACTGTGGTATTGTCGACAAATTATAGTACAAATAGCCAACATTTACTGAATGCTAACCTGTGCCAGACACGTATTAGACACTTTGTAGGACTCATATCATTGAGCAATAGCTTTAACCACCTACTATTATTATAAATAGTGGCAGTTACCACTCTAGAACCTGATACTAGTATTAATCCGCATTTTCCTGAAGAGAAAACCGAAGGAGAGATAAAGTAACTCCTGTAGTGTGCAAAAGACCACCATGAGGAAGACGGATTCAAGTGGTTCCACTAGGCTAAAACGAATACGGCACAGACTAAGAGTAAGAGCTGCAGGGAGGCAGTACATAGCTATGTTAAAGGAAAAAGCTTTAGGAGCTAGATCTCTAAAGACTCATCTGCTGTCTCTGGGGGGCTGTTCAAGAGCAGCTGAATAGCCCCTGAACAGGGATGCAATGAAGAAACCATCTGCTACCGACACACCACCTCTCTAATCCTAGCCCACACCCTAGTTTTTTGAGTCTAAGAAAATCATCAGCATTTTGATGTCAAATGAATCAATCTATTGAACAAAATGTGATTTCTGACCTCAGTACAGATTTCCTGACACCCCTTTCTAAATTTGATGGAGAGAGAGAGAGAAGGAGATAGGAGTTTCATACATGCTGGGTTATGTTGCAAGAATGTGAAGAGCCATGGCATGCAATGGCAAAATAGAGATCCAACCCGACCTCTTTCTGTCTTTATTCCTAGTCTACTACAAGAATACAATCCTTCCTGAAGAGAATTTTGCACCCATAATTCCTAACGTTATGTAGTTCCTTGCCTGAACGAAAAAGAATGATAAATTTCTAGCACGGTGTCAGTTTGAAAAGATAGTTAGCAGGCTCTGGGCTTGGAGCCAGTTTGTTTCCAGAGAACAATAAAACCTTTTGAGAGGAGAACAAAAAAAGTCCACAAATTCTCTACATTTAAACAGTTGGCATTTCTCTCAATATTTTAACTGCCCCAGTCCTGTTATGGAATGTGATTCATTTTATTAATAATATTTTTAGCACTCCAGCCTCTAGCTACCAAAGGTCAATGTATTTTAATAAGATGTTTCAATTTTATCTAACATAAATGGTTCCAGAAAAAACTAAATTCTTCCTTGCTGGTCAATTACCTATAAGAAGTTAAATACAAGACCCTTTGTTTCCTGGTAGGCAGTAAAGGGAGGATACAATTTTCAGGAAGCCCATCAAACTCTCAGTTTCAACTAAAGAAACTTTCTCAAGGTCCAACAGGTCATCTTCTGAAAGGCAAGTTGCATTGTTCTTCCTGGCTACAAGGGGCAGAGCTAAGACCAATGTGTAGAAGTCTCAGGCAAGGGAACAAGTGAAGCAGCTGACGGGGAGGTGAGTGAATTGGTCCTTCTCTAGCTTTTCTTCCAAATCTCCCGTGGTCTCCTAGTGCCCGGGAGAGCAGAGTGGATGGGCTCCCCCACCACCTCACTCCTTTTATAGGAAGTAAGTTCAATAATGTGACAACACAGTGGTGTGACTTGACTACAGTTCAAGTACGATGATGAGAAAATGAAATCCCCTCCTATTTGCATCCCTCGTTTTTCCTTCTCTTCTGATTTATCTTTTCCTTTCATTTTGAAAATTCTGCCTTCTTTCTCCTTTAGTTCCACAGCATAGAATATCAGAGTTAAGGTTAGCAGTGATGAAAAGAATTTTTTTTTTTTTTGCTAAGAAATTATTTCTCATTAAGAATTAAATTACATATTGTGTTGGGTGCCTGGATGGCTCAGTTGGTTAAGCAACTGCTTTCGGCTCAGGTCATAATTCTGGAGTCCCAGGATCAAGTGCCGCATCAGGTTCCCTGCTCAGCAGGGAGTCTGCTTCTCCCTCTGACCCTCCCCCCCTCATACTCTCTCTCTCTCAAATAAATAAAATATTTTTTAAAAATACATTTCAAAATTACCAAGCAAAAACACCAAGATTTCCTATTTACTTACAATCTTCCATGTCTTATCAAACTCTTTATTTTTGCCCTTCAGAAAAGTGAAAAAATGGTGCCACAGTGTATTTTAAGTGCGTTTCTCTTATTATGAATGAAGGCAAGTATCTTTACTTAAAAATTATTAGTATTTCGTTTTCTATGAACTATCTGTTCATCATTCTGTCAAGTTAATTCGCAGAACTCAGAATATTTTGAAAAAATACCCACTGATATGTCTTGTGAATTGCAAATACTTTGATGTTTGTATTTTGTCTTTGTTTTGGAACATATGGAGGGGGTGTGCATGTTTCTGTATGTGTTGCCATACAGGTATTATTCTCTTAATGTCATCAGATACGTCAAGGTTTTGCTTATTGGTTGGTTTTGTTTCTTTATGAAAGATTGCTGGTTGGATATTATGCTGGGAAAAGCTTCCTTAAATCTTAATATTACTATACTTTTCGCCACCATTTTTACTTTTATTATTTTTATACTTCTTACTTTTATTATTTTTATAATGCCGTTGCTTTGGTAATTAAATAATTAATCCACCAAGATTTCATTTTGGTATAAGACATAGGAGACCATTTTACTTTAATGGCAACTATTCTGTCTCAATACCATTTATTACATAATCCATTTTTTATATATGGATTTCATTTGTAACCTTGATTATATACTAAACTCCTGTAAGTAACAAGGCCTTCCAATGGAATGGTCTATTTATACACCTGGCGTTAAGTCTTTTTTTTTTTTTTTTTTTAAAGATTTTTATTTATTTATTTGACAGGGACAGAGACAGCCAGCGAGAGAGGGAACACAAGCAGGGGGAGTGGGAGAGGAAGAAGCAGGCTCATAGCAGAGGAGCCCGATGTGGGGCTCGATCCCAGAACGCCGGGATCACGCCCTGAGCCGAAGGCAGACGCTTAACCGCTGTGCCACCCAGGCGCCCCCCTGGCGTTAAGTCTTAAAGAATGAGCGTGCTCAGTTGGCAAAGGGAGGTAAAGATGTTACTTACAACAGAGCAGAAATACAGGCAAAGGCACAGAGTAAAGGTAACTAACTAAGCAGAGCACTACAATAAGTTCTATATTGCTAAGATGAAAGTTCGGGACAAGAATTAGAGAAAAATAAGTCTACAGAAATGGGCTGGCAGCAGACCATGAGCAGCATTACATGCTGCATTAAGTAAACTATACTCTATTATGGAAGAGATCAACTGAATGATTTTCAGCAGAACAATATGGTTGAATTTATGCTTTAGAAAGATTGTTTTAGTGACAGAGTGGAGATTGGGTTTGAGGAACCAGCCCTATAGATCAGTAGCCAATTTGAAAGCTGCTACAATAGTCCACATGAGAGATGGAATTATTTAACAGATGAACTATGTAACAGGGATGGAAAAGTTAGGGTGGGCTGCAGAAAGATTTGGGAGGAAAACTCTGTGGCCCGTGGTGATTGATAAAAAGGAAAATTAGTTAAAGAACCAAATAGCAAGTATATTTTGGACTTGGGTTTGAGATACCTGCTGAATATATCTAGCATGCAATCAAATATGTGAAAATGAAGCTTAAAGTAGAGCTCGGTAGTAGAGATATTGATTGGGATACAGCATATAAATATTAATTGATACAATACAGAGATAGGAGATCAAGCAAGGAGGGAGTACATGAGGAGAAGAGGGGGCCCAACACTGAAGAACAAAGGATTATCACAGAGAAAGAAGATACAACAACTATACAATAGTGGTATGAAATAAAAGAAAAAACTGAAGTAGACAAGGAAAAGTAATACAGAGAGAGATCCAGTAATGTAAGACTGTAAAATGTCTCCTGTGTGTGACAACTAGTGTCCTTGAAGAGAACCCCTTAGAATATGTCCAGAAGTGGGATTAACAATGGATCCCAGTCATGTGAGGACAGGATGGGAGGCAGGAAATGAATGTAGTGGGAATGGAATGAGAGATTAGAGGATGTGCGAGGATTGAGCAGGAAATCAATACAGACAGAGAGGCTGAAGAAATAGGAGAATCAATCAGGACACAAAAGGCACAGAGAGAAAGGTCACCCTTGAGCAGGAAAAGGAGCACATCATCCTCTAAAACCACAGAGGAAGATGCACACTTACAAGGTTTGTGGAGATTGAAAATATTTTGAAACAACTGTTGAGGAGAATGTTCAAAAAAAGGGAAAAACAGGGGCGCCTGAGTGGCTGAGTTGTTAAGCATTTGCCTTTGGCTCAGGGCATGATCCCAGAGTCCTGGGATTAAGACCCGCATCAGGCTCCCTGCTCCGCTGGGAGTCTGCTTCTTCCTCTCCCACTCCCTCTGCTTGTGTTCCCTCTCTCACTGGCTGTCTCTCTCTCTCTGTCAAATAAATAAATAAATAAAATCTTTAAAAAAAATAAAAAGGGGGAAAAACAAGGGTGAGTGATACCAAGGGTCCAGCTAATGATTTAATATAGCAGATCCTACATTTGTTTGAATAAAATGTTGAGAAACTAAGTACCCAGGAAATGTCAGCTATCAGGAGAATAAGAATAAGTAAAACTCTCATGTTGTTTACAGTCAACTTGGAAAGGACTTGACAGTACCCATGAACAACTAATTTCTCCATAAGAACTACCATGGAGTGGTTTTGACATTCAATATAGAGGAAGAACTTGGAAGTAACAGAGGAAGTTTTTGTTGGGTTGAGAAATCTGATATCATCTGACCTCAGGCATTGCAGGGCAGGTAATTTTCAACAGATTGAAAAGGAGAGCGTGGGGAAAGAAGGCACATCAGGAACAAAGCTGCAGAGGTTGAAGTGGTTTACGTGTTAACAAAGGAGTGGTAGGTAGAGAAGTGTTCATTTGGGGACTGAGAATTAGGAGAGAAGGTTGGGGAAGAGAGTAGCAGACCTCAGGAAGGCTCATGGGAGTATGAGTGGGGTTTTACACATGTATATACATGTATGTGTGTGCCGCACAACGTCATATATAAAATATATGACACAAATATATCAATAAAAATGTATGTATAGTTATTACATATATAATAGACATACAAATAATAATTACATATAATATATACAGGATATCATACCTAAAATCACTGGACCCCAAAATATAAGATGTAACAAACTCTGAGATTTATATCTTGTGTAACACGTAATATGTTAACTTCACATTCTTAGTGAACGTGCACAGTATTCAATACTCTAATTATACACCAGCAAGTGGTAAACCGAGCTCTGAGATATATGGCATCTGTATTTATATGTAGATCTAGATCTGAGAGAATATCAGCTTCAGGGTACTCACATCTCTTTATTTCACTGAGCCAGTGCCTCATATCCCAACTCTAATTTCAGGGACCAACTTTTTGCAGCTATTCCTGAGCAACTATGTGCCTGGATCAGCCCTGAAATGGAAATGAAGGCAATTTAGAGGATTAGAAGTGATTTGGGTTTTAAACATCTTACTTAGGTTTGCAGTTTTGTTTCAGCGATGTTATGCCCACACTATCAGCGCTTCATTTTACTCCTTTCTCCTTAGTATCCCAAGGATAAATGTAAAAACCGAAATTCTCCCTGGACTCTGAAGGTGAGTGCTTCTTTCCAAGTCAGAGTAAAGACTTTAGCAGTCCAGAGAATAAGAGGCTGTATATTTCAAGGAGGATACAGGTTGAGCTTGTTTGTCAGACCCTCTTCATGAGAACGCTTATGCCTGTTTCTCAAGAAAGACCTAAAAAAAAAAATATTAAGACTTCTTCGTGAACTCTGTATTTGTCAAGGAGGAATTTCTGTTGACATGAGTAATAAATGTGTCCTAATTTGAATTTCCCCAAAGTAGACATAGATTCAAAAAATCAAATATAAGTATCTTACTTGGACAATGAAGGCAATGCTGGTATGGGAGCAGGGAATTGAAATAAGAAAGGGAAGCATGCTAAAGGGAAGGGAAGGAGTGAATGGTAAATTTTCAAGCCAACTACCACCACAGGAGGCTGGAGATTCAGCCAACAGGGTAACTCTAGGAGTTAGCCGAGCACCCACACCTCAGAATTATTCCACCAAAAGGATGCAAAGCTGGGGTTTCCCATGGCAAGGAAAAGTGTTCAAGTAAAGAAACCCCGCTGCTGGCAGCTGGCAGCTGACCAGCATGCACTGAGGAGAGAGATACAGTTAAGTGGGGGAAATGGCAGCATCTGCCTTCCAAAGACAAAATGCTTTTGCAAAATAATGCGTACCATAAACTATCAGAAATAGAATTACTGGAATTTCTTTTTCAAGTCTTCCTACAATTCAAATGAGTTTAGTTATTATTTTTTTGCAACACTCTTTTCCTTTTTATAAGCTGAGCACATGCAGTCAATTTAGATGCTAACCCGGTTTTACAACAGCACAAGGAATCTCATGATACAAATTATATATTGTATTGTAGTCAGTGAAGATCTGTTTAATTTTCCAGAAAGAAGAATTTACTTCAACAGTTCCTTATCATGGTGGAACTTCCCCTCTTTCTTTCTGCTGGACAGCATCATTTATTAACACCTACTGTACAGAGAACAATCTGGCTGTCAGCATAGATACAAAAGAAGCTGAAAACATAATTGCTGGCTTGTGGAATTTCCATCAAAGAAGAAATTTCTTGACAAGTACACCAAAAAAAAGATACAAAACATACAAAAGATAAAACATAAATAGATGTAAACAAATCAATTAATCAGGACATAAATATATTTAGTGCCCTTCCTCTACTAAATCACATATTAAATGCTATGGGACTAAGCCAAAGCCTTATATTCCCAAAATTTACAATATGTGTACTTGGAGGAAATCCTAACAATGAAATGATAAGAGAATCTGACAAGAGAACACAAACTGAATTCATATGCTGGGTAGTATATAGTCAAGTGATTTCAGAAGAGGGAGCCATGAAAATGGGCTATCTAGAAAAGGCTTCCTGTAGTAAAACAGAGAAGACATCCAGATTAGTGTTATCAAAAGAAGAGAGGAACACATGGTGGAAAAGTAATGGTGTGGATCTGTTTGTTTTCCTTGAATTTGCTGGTGTTTTTCTGAGTTAATTAAGCCAATGTTCTTTTGGTGACAAAGGCCTATGTTCGGGCATTAGTTCCAATTTCTCATCATTATCAACAAAACACAGTTTTGCACAAACACCAACCCTAAAGTTCTCATGTCTAAACGGGGTAATCTGACCTGAGAGTGCATTTTGCAAACGTGATGCCAATATGCCTCCTGAGAACCAGCACTAATATTTCTCTCAATGGAACGTAAGGATTATCTTTTGTTCCCATGACAAAAGAACCAGAGCTACAAACACGAACAAACAAAATCCAAGAAAGTCTCTGCTACAGATCTGAATATTTAGTGCGTACTAACTCATAATTATCGAACATCTGCTCTGAAAGGGGAACTGTTGTAACATCCTCTTTGTCCAGGGAGTAGTCTAAGAAAGTAAAATGTAGAGAAACAGGCAAGAATAAAATCTAGCCAGTGACCAAATAAAACCTTTCAGCCATGGGAAAGCTACTGGAATTATTAATAAGGAGAAAAGCTTAGGAACATTTAGAAATGCATTATTTATTAAGAAACTGTCAGTGGGACTCATAAAAGGCAGGCTGTGAGTGAAAAATATGCTTGTTTGGGTTGAGTATATTACTGCAGACAGGCTGGAGATAAGCTGGAAACAAAAGGGAACATTAATCTACTCTCAGGAAAGCATTTGTTATGGCAGCAACTATTGCAGTGGTTTTAAGCAAATGAATCACGGTATGTGGTGAAAGCAAGTAGCAGTAATTAAAGAACAAAGGTGGTAAGTTGTCTCAGCGATGGAGGTGAATTTAGTCATCTCATCGTGGGGCCAGTTAGAGCAGAGCCAGCACGCCAGACCGCCTGACCTGCCTCATGAGAAATGAGAAAATGGACAAGAGACAACCAAATGAATACATGAGGATTAGGCAAAGAACACTTGGCTGAGCAACTGAATGATGGGGCTTACCCGCTCATAGGAAACGAGCAGTTATCTGTGGAGAGCCCTTCTTCACCCCCATGGATGCCTGGGAACCTGCTGGTCAGGACACATCGCGGCGGGGGCGGGGATGGGGGGGCGGATTTTATCTCCTGAGCCCCAAAGTATTTACCTCTCTCATGCACTATCAGAAGAGTAACGTTAGTGCTGCAGGAAATAATGCAACAAGCTCAGACCGCAGACCAAGCAGATCTGGATTCAAACCTGGGTTTTGCCACTTACTAGCTACAGCATTTGAACTAGTGTTCTTGCGGTCTTCTTGTGTACAGTGGGAATAGTAACACCAACCTCACATAGTTACATGAAGGCTACAAATTTAAAAGATTTAATGAACACGAAATGGCCAACAGAGTTGCTGGCACATAGCAGGGGCTTGGTGAATATTAGCGGCTGTCTCTTTTCTGGGCCTACTGTATAATGCCTTCTTGAACACAAGGAGAATAATTTGATAGGGATCTACTCATTACATTTGGAGTACATACCATTGATACACTCCAAAGCTTTTTTATTTCTCCATTTGATTCAGTGTACACTGACAGAGGCAGATTAAAATCCCACATAATAATTCTGTGTTGATTTCTGAAATGTTTGTTTTATATGAGTAGCTGTACTCATATTTGATAAATGAAGTGGTTGGTTTTTCTATCTTCATTGTGATTCTACCTTTTATCCTTATAAAATAATCCTCTTTACTTATAATTCTCTTTTACCAATTTTTCTTGAATTCTAGAATATTATTGAAATTAATACTGTCAACATTTTCTTTTTGCTTGAATAGTTCCCATTTCATTTCTATTTCTACCTGCTTAATGTCACTTTATTCTTAATGAATTTTTTATAAGCAGAATAAAGTTAAAAAAAAAAAAACCTCCTGAGTCTTCATATTTTAATCTGCTTCAATTAAGTGGTAACTGATACATTTACATGTTCAATATTAATGTTCATCTTGATTTTTATTTCCTTTTTAAAGTATTTTAATATGTTTTTGCTCTTTGCTTCATTTTATTTTTTCACCACCTAAATTATATTTCTTTTGCTTTTCTTCTCTAGAATTTATAACATACAAAGTAAGTTTTAATTCTTCTAAAATTTACCTCTAGTTTTTTCTGAAATATTCTTGTTCGTATGTTTTTTCTAATTATTAAAAGTGCAAGGTATCTTCAGATACCTTTCCTCCCACCCAGTAGGAGTATTTGGGTCTTTTACTACTTTTCTCCAGTTGCTAGTCTCGATCTTTCTTACTCTTCATTCTCTCACATTCTTCCTTTTATATATGATATTTAAAGCCATGGACGTTACGGGGAAGAGACCTCTCCTCAGCTTCAGAGTCATCTATCCAGCTGGCTTCTGAAAACCTCAAAGGAATATCTGTTAAACATCTCAAACTTATTACGCTCAAAATTCATCTTCTGATTTTTTCCTACAAATCTGCTTTAGCCAGAGTCTTCTCTATCTCACTGATGGACATTCTGTCCTTCTTGTTACTCATGCCAGAAACTTTGGGAGAGAATCTTGACTCCTTACCTGATTACTTACCAAATCTTATTGGTTGTCCCTTAAATTTTTCTCTAATATCCTGTCCCTTCTCACCTCCACCTTTGACTCTCAAACCATCACCTCTTACCCACCTGGATTATCGCAACAGTCTCTTACCTAGCTTCCTTCCCTACCTCGCCTCTTATAGCCTACTGTCCATACAGCAGCCAAAAGAAAACTGGTCATAAACTATCTTTTGTGATTTTCCATATCTCAGCTTTCCTCCTCTGCCTGCATGAAGTAATAGAGGCACTGTAGAAAAGAAGCCAAGGTCCTTACAACTTTGCTTAGAAGAGTGTCAGCTAGGAGTTTCTCCTCACCCCCTACATCACACTAAGAAGTGAACTAAAAACATCCTTCCATTGAGTTAAACCACTAGATTTGGTTGGCGGGCAGTATGGTAATGCTGCAGGATAGCCTCAAGTAATCCAGAAATTATTACCAAAATTGAGATGCCACTGAAAAAAAAAATCCTAAACCACAGAGTATTGACTTAGAAGCTACATATCAATTGGTGAAGAGAAATATTATAGGTCAGCTGGCCTGTTTTCACGTCGTAGCATTCCCTTACATTTAGGTGTGTCTCAATTTTTATACCCCATCCTACTGATTCAACTTTCTGCAGACTGAATTCTGGACCATGGGTATTTCCAATTATTACCCTTATGGTTTCCAATGGCACAATCGTTCCTTTTCTCAGGCAGTTCTATGTCCATGGATACACCTTTTAGCACCATCTTCCATTTTAGTTTTTTCTTTCCTTGTGAACTTGCTCTCTTTCACAGACATAGACTAGTAAAACTGTGTCCTTTGGAATATAGCAAGTAGTTTTCTCAAGTTTCAGCAGAATATTTCCAGATGTTTTTTCTCACAAATCTTTGTTATGGTCT